>NC_091562.1:13636137-13646137 GCF_042767895.1 Penaeus vannamei
GGTGACAACATAGATACACAATCTAAAATCATTTCGTTATAGTTTTCTTTTATCACTATCATAACTATTATTATTGTGAAAACTTCTCTTTGTTATTACTATGATTATCATTATTAAACTTATAATTTCGGTATCAACATCACTATTATTGCTATATCATTCTTATCATTTCCTGGACTATCATTAATGACTTCTATTCGTCATAATTATCATCATCATTATAGAAACACATGGGAACATAATAACAAAAGGCCTTTTTTCCGGCGCCAAGAGGTGTAGTACTACAGTTTCCCACGACTCCGCCCCAATTTATGGGGGCGGAGTCATATACAAGCAACTGCACCTGGCTGGTGAGCGCGCGGAGCACCTCTGCTCGTTTTAAAATTGGAAGAAAATGGGAAGTTCACAGTTGATGCTGCACTGTATGGTGCAATATTAGTAACTTTGATGATGTTAATGAGGATATTATTGCACTAAGTACTAGTTTGAAAGTATTTACGCGCGCGTGCGCGTGTGTAGATGTGTGTATATATGTGTGTATATTCAAAGAAGTGTGACCTTCGAAACCATTGTCGATGGACGAATGAAGAAGTATGAGGGGAGGCGCTTAGGGCCCGCGCATTTTTAACTGATTTCGATAGTTTTCCGTTGTTTGATTTGTAATTTGAAGATGTTGATAACTAACAACGTGTATTTATTGTTATTTCCTAATGTTACATCAGTAAACCAGTGATTTGTTAATTGATACAATTCAAAAACAAAATCAGATTCGTCAGCTCGAGTACAATTCCTAGGAATGGGGTGGAGCCGCACCTGTGGCAACAGCGTAGAAGCATCGGCAGCGTTGCTGTCGCGATCGGCCCGGAGAAGTGTCGCAAATGAAGAAAACGACACCTTCTAGCGTAGTTAGACAGTTTCTTGGCACCGGAAAAAAGGCCTAAAATTATTCAAAGCCAGTTTCCCTTATTGTTATTAAATAAACATATGGGAAAGAACTGACTAACAAAGGAAAATTAATAAACGAATTAATAAATTAACAAACAAATAAACATAAGATGTTCATAAACAAATAAATCAATCAATCAACAAAAAAGTTTCTTGTTATCATTAGATATTTCTTCTTAATTCTGTTCAGAAAGTCTCTGTGGTGTAACGGTTAACGCAGCCGCCTCTGAAGCGGGAATACCGGGTTCGATTCCCGACGGAGACAATTTCTTCTATTTTCTTTAGTTATATATTCTTATACGATTGTTAACTCTAAGATAATGATGATTTCATTAACACCAACAGTTATTATTGCTCTTTCTCTCCACCTCTTTCTTTCCACTTCTACTCGTCTCTCTCTCTGTCTCTCTTTCTCTCTCACTCTCTCTCTCACTCTCTCTCTCTCTCTCACTCTCTGTTCCTCTCTCTCACTTTCTCTCTTTCTCTCTCACTCTCTCTATCTATCTATCTCTCTCTCTCGCAAAAGCCTTTGATTTTCTTTCGCTTTCTCGGCTGTCAGCACTTTCTCCTCAGCATTCCCGAACATTCAATTTCTGTTTCACCCTTTCATTTCTCGCGTTAGTCTTCGTGTCTGCAAAAGAGAAATGTTTATCCTTCTTTACCGCAGTTTTTCTTGGTAATTTAGCGATTTTATCCAAGCTGTTTATTTTTTATTTTATTATTATTATTTTTTTTTTATTTTTAATTTTTTTGCCGCTTTTTTCTCTTCTCAGGATGATAGGTTCTATTGTCTGTCTACTCGTTGACTTGTATTTTCATATGTGTCTAGTATACGATTATTATCATTATTTTGTGTCGTCTTTCTCTCTTGTTTCTCTGCCTTTCTTTGTCTTTCGTTTCCTCTCCCCTTTTCCCTTCCTTCTCCCTCCCTTTCTCTGTCTGTCTATTTGTATGTCTGTCTCTCTCTCTCTCTCTCTCTCTCTCTCTCTCTCTCTCTCACTCTCTCTCTCTCTCTCTCTCTCACTATCTCTCACTCTCTCTCTCTCTCTCTACCTCTCCCTCCCTCCCTTCCTTCCCTCCCTCCCTTTCCCTCTCTCTATCAGTCTCCCTCCCTCACTCCCTTTTCGGATGCTTATCTTTCCTTTGTTACCCATACAAGTATCAAAACCATGATGAACTTGAAAAAAGTCAATGGATAAAATTATGAATGAATAAAGCTCGTTGAAATTATTTTACTCTCCTGTCGCTACGTCGAAACCATACATAAGGAACATCGCTCTGGAGTCACACTATGGCAGGCTGTATAATATTTCTTGATATAGGCAAACAAGAGAGAGAGAGAGAGAGAGAGAGAAAGAGAGAGATGAGAGAGAGAGAGAGGAAGAGTGAAGAAGAGAGAGAGAGAGAGTATGAGGCAGAGAGAGAGAAAGGGAGAGCGAGTCAATATTATTGTTATTAATGATGTATGTATATTCTGTATTATTGTTAATGTGGTTATTTTAGTGCTATGGTGACAACATAGATACACAATCTAAAATAATTTCGATATAATTTCGGTATCAACATCATAATTATTGCTATATCATTCTTATAATTTCCTGGACTATCATTAATGACTTCTATTCGTCATAATTATCATTATCATTATAGAAACACATGGGTTGATAATAACAAAATTATTGAAAGCCAGTTTCCCATATTGTTATGTATAAACGATATAGGCAAACAAGAGAGAGAGAGAGAGGAAGAGTGAGGAAGAGAGAGAGAGAGAGAGAGAGGATGAGGCAGAGAGAGAGAGGGGAAAGGAAGAACGAGTCAATATTATGGTTATTAATGTTGTATGTATATTCTGTATTATTGTTAATGTGATCATTTTTAGTGCTATGGTGACAACATAGATACACAGCCTAAAATCATTTCATTGTAGTTTTCTTTTATCACTATCATTATTATTATTGTGAAAACTCTTTTTATTACTATAATTATCATTATTAAACTTATAATTTCGGTATGAACATCATTATTATTGCTATATCATTCTTATCATTTCCTGGACTATCATTAATGACTTCTATTCGTCATAATTATCATCATCATTATAGAAACACATGGGAAGATAATAACAAAATTATTGAAAGCCAGTTTCCCATATTGTTATGTATAAACGTATGGGAAGGAACTGACTAACAAAGGAAAATGAATAAATGAATGAAAACAAACAAATAAACATGAAATATTAATAAGGAAGTAAATAAATAAATAAACCAACAACAGTTTCTCGTTATAATTTGATATTTCTTCTTGCATATAGTCATTAAGACTCCGTGGAGTAACGGTTAACGCAGCCGCCTCTGAAGCGGGAATACCGGGTTCGATTCCCGGCGGAGACAAGGACCTCTATTTTTCTTTAGTTATATATTCTTATACGATTCTTAACTTTAAGATAATGATGATTTCATTAACACCAACAGTTATTATTGCTCTTTCTCTCCACCTCTTTCTTTCCACTTCTACTCGTCTCTCTCTCTCTCTCTCTGTCTCTCTTTCTCTCTCACTCTCTCTTTATCTAGCTATCTCTCTTTCTCTCTCTCTCTCGCAAAAGCCTTTGATTTTCTTTCGCTTTCTCGGCTGTCAGCACATTCTCGTCAGCATTCCCGAACCTTCAATTTCTGTTTCACCCTTTCATTTCTCGCGTTAGTCTTCGTGTCTGCAAAAGAGAAATGTTTATCCTTCTTTACCGCAGTTTTTCCCGGTAATTTACCGATTCCATCTCTTTTGAAGCTGCTTTTTTATTATTCATTATTATTATTATTTATTTATTTTTTTTTGCCGTTTTTTTTTCTCTTCTCAGGATAATAGGTTCTCTTGTCTGTTTACGGCTTGACTTGTATTTTAATATTCTCTAGTATACGATTATCATCATTATTTTGTGTCGTCTTTCTCTCTTGTTTCTCTGCCATTTTATGTCTCGTTTCCTCTCCTTTTTTCCTTCCTTCTCCCTCCCTTTCTCTGTTTGTCTGTTTGTATGTCTATCTCTGTCTCTCTCTCACTCTCTCTCTCTCTCTCACCCACTCTCTCTCTCACTCTCTCTCTCCCTCTCCGTCTCTCTCCCCCACTCTCTCCCGCCCTCCCTCCCTCACTTTTCGGATGCTCATCTTTCCTTTGTTACCCATACAAGTATCAGAACCATGATGAACTTGAAAAAAAAGATAAAATTATGAATGAATATCATCGCTCTGGAGTCACACTATGGCAGGCTGTATAATATTTCTTGATATAGGCAAACAAGAGAGAGAGAGAGAGAGGGGGGGGGGAGAGATAGAGAAAGAGAGGAAGAGAGAGATGAGAGAGAGAGAGAGAGGGGGGGGGAAGAGAGAGAGAGAGAAAAGGGGGGGGGGAAGAGAGAGAAAGAGATGAGAGAGAGAGAGTGAGGAAGAGAGAAAGAAAGAGAGAAAAAGAGAGAGGAAGAGTGAGGAAGAGAGAGAGAGTGTGTGGGGAAGATAGAGAGAGAAAGAGGAAAGGGAGAGCGAGTCAATATTATTGTTATTAATGATGTATGTATATTCTGTATTATTGTTAATGTGATTATTTTTAGTGCTATTGGTGACAACATAGATACAACATAGTTATTATTGCTCTTTCTCTCCACCTCTTTCTTTCCACTTTTACTCGTCTTTTTTCTCTCTCTGTCTCTCTTTCTCTCTCACTCTCTCTCTCTCGTTCTCTCTCTCTGTCTCTCTCTCTATCTAGCTATCTCTCTTTCTCTCCCTCTCTCGCAAAAGCCTTTGATTTTCTTTCGCTTTCTCGGCTGTCAGCACATTCTCGTCAGCATTCCCGAACCTTCAATTTCTGTTTCACCCTTTCATTTCTCGCGTTAGTCTTCGTGTCTGCAAAAGAGAAATGTTTATCCTTCTTTACCGCAGTTTTTCTTGGTAATTTAGCGATTCTATCCAAGCTGTTTACTTTTTTTTCAACTTTTTTGCCGTTTTTTTTTTTTTTTTTTTTTTTTTTTGTCTTCTTAGGATGATAGGTTCTATTGTTTGTCTACTGGTTGACTTTCATATGTGTCTAGTATACGATTATTATCATTATTTTGTGTCGCCTTTCTCTCTTGTCTCTCTGCCTTTTTATGTTTCGTTTCCTCTCCTTTTTTCCCTTCCTTCTCCCTCCTTTTCTCTATATGTCTGTCTGTCTCTTTGTATGTCTGTCTGTATGTCTCTCTCTCTCTCTCTCTATCTCTCACTCACTCTCATCCTCTCTCACTCTCTCTCTCCCTCTCCCTCTCTCCCTCTCTCTCCCTCCCTCCCTTTCCCTCTCTCTATCAGTCTCCCTCCCTCACTCCCTTTTCGGATGCTTATCTTTCCTTTGTTACCCATACAAGTATCAAAACCATGATGAACTTGAAAAAAGTCAATGGATAAAATTATGAATGAATAAAGCTCGTTGAAATTATTTTACTCTCCTGTCGCTACGTCGAAACCATACATAAGGAACATCGCTCTGGAGCCACACTATGGCAGGCTGTATAATATTTCTTGATATAGGCAAACAAGAGAGATAGATAAATAGAGAGAGAGAGAGGAAGAGAGAGAGAGAGAGAGAGAGAGAGAGAGAGAGAGAGAGAGAGAGAGAGGGAGAGAGAGGAAGAGAGAGTGAAAGAAAAAGAGAGAGATGAGAGAGAGAGAGTGAGGAAGAGAGAGAGAGAGAAAGAAAAAGAGAGAGATGAGAGAGAGAGAGGAAGAGTGAGGAAGAGAGAGAGGAAGAGTGAGGAAGAGAGAGAGAGAGAGAGAGTGCGAGGAAGAGAGAGAGAGAGGGGGGAAAAGGAGAGCGAGTCAATATTATTGTTATTAATGATGTATGTATGTTCTGTATTATTGTTAATGTGGTTATTTTTAGTGCTATGGTGACAACATAGATACACAATCTAAAATTATTTCATTGTAGTTTTCTTTTATCACTATCATAATTATTAATATTGTGAAAACTTTTCTTTTTTATTACTATGATTATCATTATAAAACTTATAATTTTGGTATCAACATCATTATTATTGCTATATCATTCTTATCATTTCCTGGACTATCATTAATGACTTCTATTCGTCATAATTATCATAATCATTATAGAAGCACATGGGAAGATAATAAAAAGATTATTGAAAGCCAGTTTCCCATATTATTATATAAACGTATGGGAAGGAACTGACTAACAAAGGAAAATGAATAAATTAATGAATTAACAAACAAATAAACATAAAATATCCATAGGCAAATAAATAAATAAATAAACCAACAAGAGTTTCTTACTATAAGTAAATATTTCTTCCAACATATGTTTATAATGTTTCTGTGGTGTAACGGTTAACGCAGCCGCCTCTGAAGCGGGAATACCGGGTTCGATTCCCGGCGGAGACAAAGATCACTATTTTTCTTTATTTATATATTCTTATACGAGTGTTAACTTTAAGATAATGATGATTTCATTAACACCAATAGTCATTATTGCTCTTTCTCTCCACTACTTTCCTCTTCTACTCGTATTTTCTCTCTCTCTCTGTTTCTCTTTCTCTCTCATTCTCTCTCTCTTTCTCTTTCTCTCTCTCTTTCTGTCTCTGTCTCTCTCTCTCTCTTACTCTCTCTCTTTCTCTCTCACTCTCTGTCTCCCTCCCTCCCTTTCCCTCTCTCTATCATTTCCTCTCCCACCCTCGCTTTCCCTCTCTTTATCAGTCTTCTCTCCCTCCCTCCCTTTCCCTCTCTGCCAGTTACTGCACATGTGGAATGCTCTATCTGCTGCCGGCTCTGTATTGTGTAGTTGTGGGGGGAGAGGGGGGGAGGGGGGGGGGAGAAGGGGGGAATCGAAAATTGAAAAACTTGTAAAACTGCCGCGGGACCCGTGGAAGACGTCGATGTGATCACCAAGTCAGTTCTTTTCATCTTTCTTTTCTTTTTTTACTATCTTCTTTATCTCTTTTTCTGTGTTTTTTTGGTTATTCATGTTTTGTTGTTTGTTGTTTTATTTGGTGTTTTTTTGGATTTTGTTTGTTATATATATATATTTTTTTCTGTTTTTTGGTTGTTTTGTTTTGTTGTTTTATTTGCTGCTTTTTAGATCTTGTTTGTTATATATTTTCATTATTTTCGGTATTTTATATTTATTTATTTACTTTCTCTCTTTTCGTGTTTAGTCATTTTTTGCCTTTTCTCTAGTTATCATTGGTTATTCTCGCTTCCTGCTTGTTTTTACTTTCTCTTCATTACATTATCATGTTTCCTTTTCTTTTCTTTCGCTTTACTTTTCCCTTTCGATGATTCCTCGTTTTCTTATTTACATTTGCATATTTCTCCTTTTTTCTCTCTTAATCCTCCTTCAATCTTTCTTCATTTGTTTGATATCAAATACACTTCCTCTTTAAATAAATCGACTATAATATACAAACAAAGAATCAAAATAGTGTGAAAAAATAAAACAAAAAGAAATTAGATTAAACAAGCAACGATTAACACGAAAAAATTAATGATCACATACCAACCAGACTTCGAATCACGACCTATCGAATGCATCTATCCATCTATCCCTCGTAAAAAAAGAGCAATCCATTTATCCATCTATCCATCTATCCTCGTAAAAGAAAGGCCAATCAATCTATCACTCGTAAAAAAGACTCGTAAAAATCTATCTATCCATCTATCCCTCATAATCTTTTTAAAAAAAAATCCAATCCATCTATCCCTCGCAAAAATGCCAAATCCATCTATCTCTCGTAAAAAAACCTATCCATCTATTTCTCGTAAAAAAAAAACTATCCATCTATCCCTCGTAAAAAACTATCCATCTATCCTTCGTAAAAAAAACTATCCATCTATCCATCGTAAAAAAAAAACTATCCATCTATCCTTCGTAAAAAAAAAACTATCCATCTATTCTTCGTAAAAAAAACTATCCATCTATCCCTCGTAAAATTCTATCCATATATCCATCGTAAAAAAAACTATCCATCTATCCTTCGTAAAAAACAACTATCCATCTATCCCTCGTAAAAAACTATCCATCTATCCTTCGTAAAAAAAACTATCCATCTATCCCTCACAAAAATGACCAATCCATCTATCCCTCACAAAAATGACCAATCCATCTATCCCTCGTAAAAAGGACCAATCCATCTATCCTTGAGTGACTTACTGACGCTAAATAGGAACCATGGGGATAGGCCTATGCGCTGATTTATCTCCTGTAGGACCTTCCTTTGGGTCTGGGTGCATAGAGGATGGGCGTCGGGGGGGGGGGAGGGTGGAAAAGAATAAATAAATAAACAACTACAACAAAAAGGATAAAAAATCGCTAAAAGAACAACAACAACAGTAGAATTAACATCAACAACATTAGCAACGGCAACGACAACCCTAAACATAACATAATCATAAACAACAATTTTTAGAATAACAACAAAAAGCAGCAACGGCAACAACAATGATAATAACAATAACAAAAGCAGCAGCAACAAAACAATAATAACAGCAATAACTATACCAACAACAGCAACAATAATAACAATGTCACCAATACAACAACAACAACAATAACAACGACAATAACAACAATAACAATAACAACAGCAATAACAATAAGAACAATAAGCATAACAACAATAACAATAAGAACAATAAGCATAACAACAATAACAATAAGAATAATAACCATAGCAATAATAACAACAATAACAAGGACAATACCAGCAACAACAATAACAATAACAGTAACAACAATAATAACAACAGCAATCACAATAACAACAATAATAACAATAACAACAGCAGCAATAGCAACAACAATAACAACAGCAATATCAACAACAGCGACAAAGACAATAAAAACAAGAAAACAGAATAGAAGATAGTTGGAGAGAGAGAGAATCATTGTTTGATAAAGACAGGGAGATAAGTTGAAGCAGATAGATGATATAGATAATAAATGTAAAAGACTAAATAGGGTTATAGAAAAAAAATCGATAGATGGACTGGCGAACAGAGAGCTGAATAGATTAATTCAAAGATACATACATTCATATGTACATACACACATACATACATGCACATATACATGTGTACGTACATACATACATGATACATATATACATACATACATATATACATAAATACATACATGATACATATATACATACATACATATATACATAAATACATACATACATTCATACATACATACATACATGATACATATATACATACATACATATATACATGCATACATATAAACATACATACATATATACATACTTACATACATACATGCATCCTTATATACATACATACTTACTAACATACACACATAAGTACTTTCATACATACATACATACAAATATACAGACATACAAGCAGAGACAGAAATTCATATATACAGATACACATTACACACATATATATATAGGCACACAGTAAGGTGGATATATAGACAGATCAGTAAATAAGATACATACATATATACATACATACATGCATAAATACATACATACATGAGTAGACAAACGGATGGATAGATATAGAGATAGTTAAATAGAAAGCGAGGAAGAAACAAAAAACAAGAAAAGAAGAGAAGAGAGATGACACACAGAGAGAGAGAGAGAGAGAGAGAGAGAGAGAGAGAGAGAGAGAGAGAGAGAGAGAGAGAGAGAGAGAGAGAGAGAGAGAGAAAGGACAAAAACAAACACAGATATTGCGAGAGAGAGAGAGAGAGAGAGAGAGAGAGAGAGAGAGAGAGAGAGAGAGAGAGAGAGAGAGAGAGAGAGGAAGATCGAGAAAAACAAAGAGAGAAAGAAAGAAAAAAAGAGACAAAAACAAAACACAAATATTACGAGAGAGAGAGAGAGAGAGAGAGAGAGAGAGAGAGAGAGAGAGAGAGAGAGAGAGAGAGAGAGAGAGACAGAGAGAGAGAGAGAGAGAAAGAGAGAGAGATAGAGAGAGAGAAAGGAAGAAGAAAAGAAAGAATTATATATATATATATATATATATATATATATATATATATATATATATATATA
>NC_091562.1:13656137-13661295 GCF_042767895.1 Penaeus vannamei
CATTACACCAAAGTTGTATTTGAATGATGTCGAAGCAAATTTAAACCAAAGAAATTATTTTATTGATTTAGTGATATATATGTATTTCTATGTTTAATATTTTTATTTATTGGCTTATCAAGTTTCCTTTGTTAATCAATTCTTTTCTGTAAGTTTACATAATTACAATGTAGGAAGCAGGCTTCCTATAATTTTATCATTATCCTCCTTTGTGTTTCTCTAATGATGATGCTTTTGTCTTTATCAGGAAATGCTATACAGCCTTCCATGGCGTGACTCCAGAGCACTGTTCCTTGTGTAGTTTTCGACTTAGCGAACCACAGAATAGAAGAATAATTTCTACGAACTTTTTTTTCATTCATACTCTTATCCACTTACGTTGGCTATTTTCTTTGTTTTTCATTGTTTTAATGCATACAAGAGAATGATGGACAATATTCTCATACAAGACAATGCAAGATAAGCATCGGGATAATGTAATTAAATTCATAATAAGCATATCAAATGAAGGCCAGAAATCCCTACAAGTAACTATGATTATAATATTAGTCAGGGATTGGAAGACAGAGAGAGAGGGGGAGATGTGAAGAAAAAGAGATGAAGAGTGAAGGGGGTGGGGAGAGAGAAACATAGATTCATTTTAACGAAAAGGACACAGTGATATTGGAAATAAAAGGGAACACAGCATCTACTTCCTTCGGAAACAATAAGATTTTGGCACATTTCTACACGGCTCTAACACTAAGTAGGCCTATACCATTATGAATAGTCTTATTGGCAGTAAAACACGCTAGCTGAATATTCATGATATCCATTTTTTTTTTCATCATGAGCATGGTATTAATCTAGTAGTAAGATTATGATGATAAAATTTATAATATAATGAACTTAGATTGTGTGTGTGTTATTACCATAGCATTTAGAGTATTAAAATAAAAGATTATATAGAATATACATACATGATTGATAATACGATCAGATTTTCTTTTCTTTCTTCTTTCTTTCTTGGCTTCTTCTTTTTCTTTTTTTTCTTCTTTCTCTCTCCTTCTCTTCTCTCTCTCTCTCTCTCTTTCTTCTTTCTCTTCTCTCTCTCTCTCTCTCTCTTTCTTTCTCTTCTTCTTCTTCCTTTCTTCTATGCGTTTCTCTCTTTCTTCTTTCTTCTTTCTTCTTCTTCTTCTTCTCTCTCTCTCTCTCCCTCCCTCTCCCTCTCTGTTGTTAGCCATTATCTAGAAATGTTATCTATCCTGCCATCAAGAGCAGTGTTCCTAAGAAAAGGAAAATAATTTCAACAAACTTTCATTCATTTATTCATACTTTTATCCATTGGCTATTTTTGACTTTGAGTTCAAAACGGTTTTAATACTTGCTTGGTGATATATGATAAACATCGCATAGATAATCATGTAATTAAAAAAAAAATAACAAACGCATAAAATGAAGGTTAGAACTCCCTACATATGTAACGAATTAAGGATTAAAGCCAACGAACAGATTTTAAATATGGTTATAATAATAGTCAGAGAGAGAGGAAGAGAGAGAGGGAGGGAAAGAGGGAGAGAGAGTGAGAGAGAGAGAGAGAGAGAGAGAGAGAGAGAGAGAGAGAGAGAGAGAGAGGGAGAGAGAGAGAGAGAGAGAGAGAGAAAGAGAGAAAGAGAGAAAGAGAGAAAGACAGAAAGACAGAAAGACAGAAAGAGAGAAAGAGAGAAAGAGAGAAAGAGAGAAAGAGAGAAAGAGAGAAAGAGAGAAAGAGAGAGAGACAGAGAGACAGAGAGAGGCAATCATAAAAATAGCTAATAAAGTTATTATCATCTTAATAAGTTTAACCATCATAGAAGAAGAATAAATACCAAAGAAAAGAATCGAACCCGTTATTCCCGCTTTATAGGCCGCTGTGTTAACCGTTACGCTACATTCATTCACACTTTTATCGATTGACTTTGGCTATTTTCAAGTTCATCGTATACTTGTATGGGTAACAAATGAAAGATAAGCATCCGAAAAGTGTAATTAAACACATATTAAACATATAAAAAGGTCAGAATCATAGAACAAATAACTATGATTATAACGTTCCTCAGAGACTGGAAAAGAGAGAGAGAGAGAGAGAGAGAGAGAGAGAGAGAGAGAGAGAGAGAGAGAGAGAGAGAGAGAGAGAGAGAGAGAGAGAGAGAGAGAGAGAGAGAGAGAGAGAGAGAGAGAGAGAGAGAGAGAGAGAGAGAGAGAGAGAGAGAGAGAACACAGCATCTATTCCCTTCGGAAACAATACAATTTAGGCACATATTTTACACGCTGTTCTTTGATATTGAATAGGGCTATTATAATATGCTAGTATAATATGCAAGCTTTATATTCATCATATCCATTATTATGAGCGATCATATTCTTCGTGAGTATGCTGCTAAACGTACTACATAAAACCAACGGAACTTTTACAAAGAAACGCACTGACTTGCAACCTTAAGCCTCCTTATTACTGTAAAAAACAAATTTTTGGCTATTTTCCCACATGTTTTGATAATGACGATAAAAGTTATGACGATAAATAGATGACACTAATCATGCTATAACCTATGGAAATAATAATATAGCAATGAGAATAAGATATTGACACTGATACGGAATTTATGAGGTAGATAATGATTATAATGATAAGACGAAAAAGGATCTAACATAATGACAACAAGGATTATAATGATAAGAAGAAAGAGGATCTAACGTAATGATAACAATGATTATAAGGATAACATTTATAATGCTGTTATTTGTAAGCCTACATCTCATATCCAACACACTAGTTTATTCGAAAGATGACTTTCAAAATAGTTATACTAATAATGATATTTATTATTGTCGTTATTATTATTATTATTATTGTAGTTGCTGTTGCTGTTGCTACTATTGCTGTTGTTACTATTATCATTATCTTTATCATTATCATTATTATTATTATTATCAGTATTATCAAAACCATTATTATCAGTTATTATTACCATCGCTATTATTACTATTATAATTGTAGTAATAATGATAAGAATTACAATAATAAATATTGATTTTAAAAACATTATCTAATTAGGGTAAGCAATCGTGTAACAATATTAAATAAGCAAAGAAGAAGAAAAAAAAATCTGCTTATGTTGTCTCCGCCGGGAATCGAACCCGGTATTCCCGCTTCAGAGGTGGCTGCGTTAACCCTTACGCCACAGAGACTTAAATACTATTAGCGAAGGAAAAATAATTAATACACCAAGGAAAGTTCTTTAGGTTTATTTGTTTATTTGCTTAAGTACATCTCATAAGTTTGTTTGTTTGTTTATGTATTCATTTATCCGTTTTCCTTTGTTAGTCAATTCACATTTATGACGAACAAATGTTAGTAATGACTGTACAAGTAATGTGATAACAATAATATAGCAATAATAATGATGTTGATACCGATACGGAAATTATAAAGATAATAATGATAATCACAGTAATGATAATAATAAAGACAAGTTATCACCTGCTTTCTATGATTTTATCATCATCTCCCGTGACTGAATTATAAGGCAAATAATAATAATGATAGTAATGATAAGAGAGAGTTATCACAATAACAACAACAGCCACAATAATGATAAAAGAAAACTATAATAAAATGATTTTAGACTATGTAGCTATGTCGTCACTAAAAGTAATCAAATCAACAATAATATAGAATATACTTACACCATTAATAACAATGATATTGAATCGCTCTCTGCTCTCTACTCACTCACTCACTCACACTCTCACTCTCTCTCATTCTCTCTCTCTCATTCTTCTTTCTTCTTCTTCTTCTTCTTCTGCAACTCTCTCTCTTCTCTCTTCTTCTCACTCTCTCTGTCTCTCTCTCTCTCTCTGTGTGTGTGTGTGCGTGTGTGTGTGAGAGAGATAGAGATAGAGATAGAGATAGAGATAGAGATAGAGATAGAGATAGAGATAGAGATAGAGATAGAGATAGAGATAGAGATAGAGATAGAGATAGAGATAGAGATAGAGATAGAGATAGAGATAGAGATAGAGATAGAGAGAGAGAGAGAGAGAGAGAGAGATAGAGAGAGGGAAGAGGGGGAGATGCAAAGAAAAACAGATGGAGTAGGAGAGAAAGGTGAAGAGAGAGAAACGCACACATCTAGATCCATTTTGACGAAAAGGACACAATGATATTGAAAATACAAAGGGAAACGATTAAATTTAAGAGCAAACACTTCTACACAAAGCTCTTTAATCTTAAGTAGGCCTTTATCATTATGAATATCCTTAATATTCTTCATGAGCATGATACTAACAAAGAAACGCACTTACAACCTCGTAATTACTTTAAACAGCAAATCTTTGCGACTTCAAGAAATTGCCGTTATTTGTAAGCCTTTATCTCATATCCTAATGATAGCAGGATATCTCTGATTAAGTCATTTCCCCAAATGTGTATTTATAATAACGATGATACTTATGGTGATAAGCAAATGTCACTAATTATACTACAGCTAATGATGATAAGACGAAAAGAGAGTTATCACAATAACAACAATGATTATAATGGTAGTCATTTGTAAGTCTACATCTCATATGTAACACACTAGTTTATTCAAAATATTATTTTCTTGATACTAATATTGATGATAACTGTTAACATTATTATCGTTATTATTATTATTATTATTATTATTATTATTATTATTATTATTATTATTATTATTATTATTATTATTATTATTATTATTATTATTATCATCATTATTATTATTATTATTATTATTATTATTATTATTATCATTATTCTTATTATTACTACTACTACTACTATCATTATTGCTTTTATTATTGTTATTATTGCCATCATTATTATTACTATTAATAATTGTAGTAATAATGATAATTACAATAATAACAGTTAAAGTTAACAAAATAATCTGGATAAGGTAAGCAATCATTTAACAATGATGAATAAGTAAAAAAAACGAGCTGTCGCCTCCGCCTCGAACCCGGAATTCCCGCTTCAGAGGCGGCTGCGGTAACCGTTACACCACAGAGGCTTGGTACTGACTGCCTCAGAAGAAATAGTTTTATTGTAGCAAGAAAAGTGTTCTGATTTGCATACTTATTAATTTGTTTTCTTTTATATATTTCTAAATTT
>NC_091562.1:13661795-13664295 GCF_042767895.1 Penaeus vannamei
GGTAATAGTATGAACAATGGCACTAACAACGACAATAATAACCATTATCATTGATACCATAGTCATTACTATTAGCAGTAGTAATAGCAGTATCCATATTACCCTTATTATTGACATCCATAATACTTTTTTTCTTTTTATAGTGATGACCATAATTTTCTTCCTTCTTTTTTTTATCAATCTCCCATTACTTCATGACATTTACCATGATAATACTAATCACGTTTATCATTCTTTAGATTCTAATCTGATTAAAATACAAAGAACAAAATAAGAAAAGCATTCTGTTTGTTTGTATTCTCTTTCTCTCTCTCTCTCTCTTCCCCCTCCCTCCCTCCCTCCCTCCCTCCCTCCCTCTCTCTCTCTCTCTCTCTCTCTCTCTCTCTCTCTCTCTCTCTCTCTCTCTCTCTCTCTCTCTCTCCCTCCCTCCCTCCCTCCCTCCATTTCTCTCCCTCCCTCCATCTCTCTCCCTCCCCCCTCTCTCACTCTCTTTGTCTCCCCCTCCCCCCCACCCCCCAATGCATTTCAGCCTCCAAGCATCACTGGAGAGAAGCTGCATCTGTGGGAAGCGAGATAGACAAGGAGGTCTAATTCTGGGAAAGTGTGAGTATGAGAACGTCAAGGGTTTAGGGTGAAGAAAAGAAGAAAAGTAAGAGTGACTTGCGAAAGACTCTAACAACCCGGCGTGAATCAAAATTATATATATATATAAAATCATATTTCATGAGCACTGAAGCATGTGGTGCACGAGTGCTGTGATGATGCTCTCGTAAACAACTACTTCATATGCATATCATGCATATACACACACAGATACAAACACACACACACACACACACGCACACACACACACACACATGCACACACACACACGCACACACACACACACACACACGCACACACACACACACACAAATGAGCAATAACACTTAGATACACACATACATGCATTAACATGCACACACGCACAAACAAACAAATATTGACCCTCAGTCGCAGATTATCATCATACATCATTATATATGATGATCATCATGATAATTATTATCATTAATATCCTCATTGTTATTATCGTCATTATCATCCATATTGCTGTTATCATTACGATGATTATTATATTCATTATCATTATTGATATTTTTGTTATCATTATTGTTATTATTATTATTATCACCGTTGTTATTATTTTCATTATCATTACTTTTTAGTTATTATTAGTATTACTATAATTATCACTGTTGTTGTTGTCGTTGTTTTTGTATACTATTATTGTTGTAATCATTATTTTCATTATCATAATAAAAAAACAATGAAATAACAGCTGCTAAAGTACATTTCCACTGATCAACTAAAACACTTGCGAGCGAATTATCAGTGAAACTTAATTACAAATAAAAACAACCACTTGCACCACTCGCACCTCGCGTTATTGCAGTAAAGAAGAATATTTTCATTGCTTCTTGTGATGGAGCTTTTCTCGCGCCGCCATAATAGCACAAACCGAGATCTTGCTTCAACATTTACTTCGTTTTCGTTGTGTCTCCTCAACTAGTGTCTTCCCTGACTCGGCGGAAGTGAGGAACAACACAAGACAACAACAGCAAAACATAAGCCTTAGTTAAGATCCATTAATTCCAATGCGGTAAAGTCAACACTAATGGAAAATTGTGTCCCTCGAATTCTCTCAGGGCCTTCCATAAGTACATAATCTCGGGTGTGGAATTCGTGACGAACAGAATGCAACAGGAACAACGAAGGGAAGGACAAGAAAACACACGAATATGCTGAAGGCCTTTTCGCTGTTGCCCTTGCGAAGCATGAGCGAAAAGGCCTATGGCATATTCGTGTGTTTTCTTGTCCTTCCTTTCGTTGTTCCTGTTGCATAATCTCAGGTCAAAGAATTCGCCATTAAAGCCTAGTGCAGGTATACTGGCATTATGTTTCATCATTATCGTTGTCATTACAATTTCTACTACTATTATCATTATTATCATTATTGTTATTACAATTCTTCTTCATATTAATGTTATTATCATTATTAATAATAGTTATCATTATCATCATTATCATTGATATTTCTTTTATCATCATTAATATCATTTTCAATATTATCACTGCTATTGATATTATCATATTATTATCATTATTACCGTTATTGTTATCATTATCATTGTTGTTGTTATTACTATTGTCATTATTATTATTATCATTATTATCATTATTATTTTTATTATTGTTATTATTATTATCGTTATTATCATTAATAAGAGAGAGAGAGTGTGAGAGATAGACAGATAGATAGAGGGATAGATAGATGGATAGAGAGAGAGAGAGATAGATAGAGAGAGAGTGAGAGAGAGAGAGAGAGAGAGAGAGAGAGAGAGAGAGAGAGAGAGAGAGAGAGAGAGAGAGAGAGAGAGAGAGAGACAAGAGAGAGAGAGAGAGAGAGAGAGAGAGAGAGAGAGAGAGAGAGAGAGAGAGAGAGAGAGAGAGAGAAAGC
>NC_091562.1:13681795-13684295 GCF_042767895.1 Penaeus vannamei
TTATGATCATGATTACTATTATCATTATTAGCCTATCACTGTTATCATTATAGCTATTATTACTATCATCATTATCATTGGTATTTATATTAATGTTATGATTATGATTATCATTAAGATTATCATTAAGATTATCATTATTATCATTATCATTGTGATTATTATCATTATTACTGTTATTTTATTATCATCATTATCATTTTCTTCATCAATATCATTATCATTTTCGTTATCATTATCATTATCATTATTATCATAATTATTATTATTACTATTATCTTTATCGTTGTTATTATTATCATCAGCAATATCATCATCATGATCATCATTATTGTTGTTATTGTTATCATTATCATTGTTATCATTATCTTTATTACTAGCATTATCATATTATTATTATCATCATCATTATTTATATGATGATTCTCATTATTAAGATTATCACTATTATCATTATTATTATCATTAACATTATCCTTATTATTATTATTATTATTATTATTATTATTATTATTATTATTATTATCATTATTATTATCATTATTGTTATCATCACTGTTGTTATTATTATCATCATTATTATACTATTATCAAAATTCGACATATATGAAATATAGGTCCGCATCTTAAAACTTACCAATATTAATATCGATGGATTCCTTATGATGTTTACTATGCAAATATAATAGTATCAGTCAACGGAACCAATAAGTATGTAGGATACAAACGATCGAAAATTCTCATATTTTCCATAGCCTTTCGGGGCGGAGCAAACGTGAGATAGACGTATAGCCCACGAAAGGAAATTGAAACGTTTGTAAACATAATCAGCTGATTTGTCAGTATTTGTTTTTAAGTAATATGTAGCATGACTTTATTTTTATATTCTTATTTTATTTCATTTTTATCCTCGCCTTTATTCACGTTTATGTTAAACTGAAATGGTAATTAGTCCTAAAGTTGTATAAATACGTGGTTGGCAACTATTCACATTTGTCGACTGCCAAACGTTGCTTGATATGCAACTGGTCAGGACATTTCTTTGTTTTTTGTCCTTTTTTTCTTTTTTTTTATGTACGGTATATAATATTGCATATAAGGACAACGTCTGCAGGGGCGAGGGAGGGGGCGAGTTGGGGAGAATGGGTGGGGGGCAAATATGGAGAGGTATGGAGAGATGAAGAGAAGGAGGGGGGGGGGGGTGGAGTGAGGTGAGTTAGTCGGGGAGTTGGGGAAAGTTTGGGTGAGATGAGGAGGGGGGCGAGTTGGGGAGAGGGGGAAGCGAGTCGAGGAGAGAGAGGGGGTGAGTTGGGGAGCGAGTGAAACGAGTTGGGGACGGGAAGGAGAGAGTAAGTTGAGGTTGTAAGGTAGAGGAATATGGGTTGGGAATATAATGAGATTATATGCAGTAAGTAAAGTTCATTTAAACTATTCCTATACAGACCTATGAAAGGTAACAAAATAATACTCTATTTTTCCTTCCTTTGAAAACGTGTGGCACAACAAAACTATTATTATAAAGAGGAATAACACACGATATGAGTAAAAAAGATAAACAGGGTAATGTTAACCAATATAAATGCTCATTTAATTCTGTCCCTGCGACATCTCACTCATTGATATTAGTGAGCGCATAACTTTGTTAGCTAAACTTGTTTTCATTAACGTAGAACAAATACTTGGAACTTTCTTTTGTCGTTAAACTTGTTTCTTTCAACTTAGAACGATTACTTAGAGCCTTAATTTCGCGTGAGGGGGAGGGGGGGGTGACCTGTCTAGACTCCATCTTGCAGGACATATGTGGTGTATTATTTATTTATTTTTATTTATTTATTTATTTATTTATTTTTAGGATATATGAGGCAGAAATCCCCATAAGAAGGACTTTAGTGGGAACAGTTCCCAAACATTGATCAAAAGAAGAGAAAGAGAGACACTAACTTTATACTTCGTCCGATATCAAAAAAGGGGAATTGGCAACTCATCTCTGGCTCAAGAGCGCTCCGATTCGCCGCTTCTTTGGGGAGAAAAGAAAGTGGCATTGAAAGCAGCACATTGCAATCAACACGAAAGAACATTAGATTATATTGCATATAAGTTTTGAAAATGTAAAACGTATGTAAAAATAGATACAGATAAATGTCTATCCCTTAGATAAAATATGTATATATATTTTGTGAATCGCAATACTCCAGAGTCCAGGTGAGTTGCCAATCGTTCCTTTTCTGAGATTGGGCGCAATATAATTGCGTCACTAATGATAAGATTTTTTTTTTTAAGTTAATTCACCTGAATTTTAATATGTGGTCTTCATTGCGCTTACTATCAACGTGGACACTGACACTTAACTAGGGTGGTCGTAAAGAAAGCAAAGGGTAAAAATATTTCTTATCAGTACCATTTTTTTATTGCTGATGTATATTTCATTTTTCGTTGTATTATTTTTGTTATTCTTGTTCCTATTATCATTATCATTATTACTGTCATTATTGTTACTACT
>NC_091562.1:13724295-13729295 GCF_042767895.1 Penaeus vannamei
CCCACCTCCTTCTCCTTCCCTCCTCCCCACTCCCCCCTCCTCCCCCTCCCCCCTCCTCCCCCTGAAGTCCTTTGGAGTTGAAGTTCAAAGTGCGACCGAATTCGAACGTCAAGTGGCCTCGACATCCACTTTTAAGGCTTCAAGACCAATGTTCGAAAATATCATCACGCGGTACATTGACACGTGAAAGAGAGAGAGAGAGAGAGAGAGAGAGAGAGAGAGAGAGAGAGAGAGAGAGAGAGAGAGAGAGAGAGAGAGAGAGAGAGAGAGAGAGAGAGAGAGAGAGAGAGAATGAGAATGAGAGAGAGAATGAGACAGAGAGAATGAGAGTGAGAATGAGAGAGAGAGAGAGAGAGAGAGAAGGAAGAGGAAAGATTTATTTTCAAATGCTCCACCCATTCTCTTTGTCTTTCTTTCTCTCTTTCCTTATTTCTTGCTCCCTCTCTCTTTCTCTCTTGCTCTCTCTCTCCCTCTTTCTCTCTCCCACCCAACACATAAAGAACCAAATATATACAGCATACGTCACCCAGCATGCAAATATAAGCATAAGCCAAACCCGACACGCAAAATCGATGCTTATTTCGCCAAGGTCCTTCGAAGGCATCGCTGAGGTGAGCATTCCTGCACAGACGCCAAAGTTTCTGGATGTCTCGGCTCGTCTCCTCCCTCTTTGACTGGCGAATCTAGCATCGACTCTTGCCTGATATACATGTCAATCATGCTTCGTAGAAAGAAAAAGAAAAAATGAAAAAAGAAAATGTGAATGTTATTATTATTATCATTATTGTTATTATTATCATTAGTAGTAGTAGTAGTAATTGTAGCAGAATTAGTATTAGTATTAGTTTTATCATTATCATTATTATTATCATCATCATCATCATCATTATCATAATATTTTTTTTTTTGGGGGGGGAGGGGGCGAAGGAAAAAATATCACGTAGCTTTGTTGTATCTTTTTAAGTTGTTTATTCCGAAATTCTTTTAATTTGATCATTCTTCCCGTAGTTTGATTATACTTATGTATGAATAAATCTGGTCTCTGAGAAAAGGGGATATTGATGTAAATGAAAGAAAAAAAAACAGCGACAACAAAA
This sequence comes from Penaeus vannamei, assembly GCF_042767895.1. Taxonomy (NCBI): domain Eukaryota; kingdom Metazoa; phylum Arthropoda; class Malacostraca; order Decapoda; family Penaeidae; genus Penaeus; species Penaeus vannamei. The sequence goes on from NC_091562.1 coordinate 13,725,393, forward strand.
GAAAAACAACGATAACAAAATAAAAGCAACAACTACAAAAACAACATTGGTAATAATAATAATGATAATGATGATGGCAATATTAATGATGATAAAAGCTTTACTACGAATAATGCAAGTGATAATAATAATAATTGTAGTAGTAATGATAATGATAATAGCAATAATGATAATAGTAGTAATGATAATGATAATAGCAATAATGATTATAGTAGTAATGAGAATGATAATAAAAGTAATAATGATAACAACAATCGCAATGATAAAGATAATATTAATAATGAGGATGATACAACAGTAACAGCAACAACAATAATAATTATAATAATGATACCAATAACACCAATAACAACAACACCAATGATGATAATAATAATATCAGTAACAACAACAATAACTGATAATAATAATAATGATAATAATATTGATAATAAAAAAGATAATAAATTCAATATTCTAGCGCCTGTCTAAAGCAAAACTCAGGATCCACCTGAACCGTATGACTTCATGCAAATGTCTTGCCTCCTTCAAGAGCTCACATCAAACGAGCCTCTAAAATAAGAGTTTTCTGGTCTATAAACAAAAAGCAGAGATCTTCAAACTTTTTACGGACGGAAGTAAGAGTACTTGACAATAACTAACCCACCTCTATTTTATTTTTATTTTTTTCTTATATTTTTTATGCTTTATGCGGCCTTTGATGTTTTTTTTTCTTTGTTTTGTTTTTGTTTTTTGTTTTATTTTTTTACTTTACTTTTTTTTAAATTTCGATATGAATTCGTTTTATTTCTGTCTTCCTTTTTTTGGTTATTAATTTCTCCTCTGTCCCTCTTCTGTTTTCTTTTTTCTTCGTTTCATGATATATTTTAATAATCTTTTCTATCCTTTGCTATTATTTTCACCGCAGCAGTCCTCTTGACCAAGTATAGATAGATGAAATAGACATAGATAATAATTCAAATATTTAATAATCTTTCAATCTATACACGTGTTTGTCTATCTATCTATGTCTGTCTTTCTGTTTGTCTGTCTGTCTATCTGTGTATTTACTGTCTATCTGTGTACTTATCTACCCATCAATATATCTCCCTTTTTAACTATTTTCGTATCTTCCTGGCTATATATCTATATGTCTGTCTACCTATCTATCTGTCTGTCTGTCCGGATGTCTATATACCCATATATTCATCTATGTATGTATGTACGTATGTATGTCTCTCCCTCTCTATCTCCCTATCTATGTATCTATCAATCCATCACTCTCTCTATATAAACTACACGCGTACACATTTACGCATGGCATCTTGAACACCAGAAAAGAACCCTCAATTCCCACGAGTTCGAAAGTCAGAACCGAAGTCCTCGAGAATCCTTGGGTCTCCAACGACGACCCGAAGACGACCACTGTTTCCGATGTGTGTTCCGACGCTTCCCAGATCGATTAGGGAATGGCTCATAGGACGACTTCCAAAGCGATTGTTCTAAGGCTAAGATCTGGTTTGGTAAAGTTTGTGGTACTCGGGAGAGGGAGGGAGAAAGAGGGGAGAGAGGGAGGGAGGGAGAGAGGGAGAAAGGGAGGTAGAGAGGGAGGGAGGGAGAGAGGAAGAGATGGAGAAAAGGAGGAAGAGAGGGAGGGAGAGAGGATGTGAGGAAGAGAGGAAGGGAGAGAGAGAGGAAGAGAGGGAGAAAGAGAGGTAGAGAGGAAGAGAGAGAGAGGGTGGGAGTTAGGAAGAGAGGGAGGGAGAGAGGATGTGAGGAAGAGAGGGAGAAAGGGAGGAAGGGAGAGAGGAAAAGAGGAAGGGAGAAGGGGAGAAAGGGAGGGAGGGAGAGAGGAAAAAAATAAAGGGAGAAGGGGATGAAGGGAGAGAGAGGGAACAGGAAGGAAGGCGGTATAGAGTTTCCTAGCCTGTGCCACAACCACAGTTGCGGGACATGCTACATATTGTTACATTTACATAAACATCATTTATTCAACCAAGGACCCGGAACAGTGTATATACAATGTATGAATATACAATGTATGTATATACATGCATATATTTGTGTGTATGTATATATATATATATGTATATATATATATATATATATATATATATATATATATATATATATATATATATATATATGTGTGTGTGTGTGTGTGTGTGTGTGTGTGTGTGTGTGTGTGTGTGTGTGTGTATGTGTGTGTGTGTGTATGTGTGTGTGTGTGTGTGTGTGTGTGTGTGTCTGTGTGTGTGTGTGCTTATACAGTCTGTGTATATATGTGTGTCTGTATATACATACATGTATACACAGTGCATACATATATATGTTACTTATACCCCACATATGCATGCTTAATATGAACTAATGTTGTCATATTCCATCGAATATAAAAAAAATACGATCATACATTTAATACATGATCGCGTCCCCAAGTAGCAAATAGGAACAGTAAAGCTCATATTTCTATTTTTTTATATACTGGTCATTAGACTGACACTCTCTTATGGCACGCTCTCATACTTATCGTCTTATCATCATTATGATAATAGTTCATACTCTTTATTACCTGTAATTACTGTATCATCAACCTTGCAATAGCGATCACTCTTTTAGAAAACGATAGATAATTACCTTAAGGACGAAGATGAACTTAGAGGTTTATATATATATATATATATATATATATATATATATATATATATATATATATATATATATATATATGTGTGTGTGTGTGTGTGTGTGTGTGTGTGTGTGTGTGTGTGTGTGTGTGTGTGTGTATGTATGTATATATACATATGTATACATACACACACACATACACATACACAAACACACACACACACACATACATACGCACACACGCACACATACACACATGCACAAACACACACACATACACACACAAACACACACACACACATGTATATATATATATGTATATATATATATATATATATATATATATATATATATATATATATATAGAGAGAGAGAGAGAGAGAGAGAGAGAGAGGGAGAGAGAGAGAGAGAGAGAGAGAGAGAGAGAGAGAGAGAGAGAGAGAGAGAGAGAGAGAAACAGAGAGAGGGAGACAGACAGAGAGAGAAATAAACGTGTGTGTGTTTGTATACAATATCAACGCATGCATGAATGGATACTGAATAGATGAATAAGTAGATAGTGGATATGCAAATGGACATGCGCATATTGAATGTATATACATATCTATTAATTTACCTATCTATTCATCTATTTATTGACTCATTCGTTTCCACTGCATATACATACACACGCACATACAATAGCACACATCAGTGAATATGTACATGTAGACACAATGACACACATCAGTGAATATGTACATGTAGACAAAGCAAAATATTTTAAGATTTTATCTCAGTTCTCCACCTCTGCATCTTTCTTTTACCCTCATCTCCCCCCCCCCCGTCTCTTTTTTCCCTTTTTTCCCCTCACTCTTCTCCAAAAGCTAGAACATACACACACCTAAAAGAACCACCTCTCCGGCTAGTCTCTCCGACTTCTCTGTTCCTCTCCCTTCCCTCTTCCTTCTCCTCTCTCCCTCTCTCCTCATTCCCCTTGCATTACCTCCTCCGCTCTCCTCCATTCCCTGCCTCCCTCCTACACGTTCTCCACTCCCCCTTCCCCCTCTCACTCCCCGCATCACTCCGATCTCCCCACATCACTCAGTCCCCTCCTTCCCTCCTTTCCTCGACTCTCTCTCCTTCTTCCCTCCCTTCTCCCGACTCTCTGTCCTCCTTCCCTCCCTTCCCTGACTCTCTTCCTTCCGTCTGTCCTTTTCCCAACTCTCTGTCCTCCAACCCTCCTCCCCTCACTCTCTCCCCTTCTTTCCTCCCTTCCCCAGACCCTCCTCCCCCCCCCACCGACTCTCTCGCCTC
>NC_091562.1:13756795-13764295 GCF_042767895.1 Penaeus vannamei
TCAAAACTTTTATGTCACCGAACATTTTTGTTGTTGTTGCTTATGTAAATACATACTTTCATAGACGGACATATGTGATACACATGTGTGCGCGCCCTCATACCAACTACATCCTGTATATGTAATTCTGAAATAGAATACAAATATTAACACACACGGATCTGGAAATGCACAAAATATTTATATACACATAATAATCCCAGCACTCTGGAAATGCATTTAGAAAATAAAATTAGCATGTAAAAGGAGGAGAATAAAGATGTGAGGAAAAAGGGAACAGAAAAACGCTCTTTGGAGCATTTGGAACTCTTTTTCAGTGTAAATATGGAGATAGACGGTATGTATATAGATATATGCGATATATGCAGCATATGTACGCGCGCTCATGAATGCATGCATGTACAGTTTTGCACACACACTCACAAACAGACACATACTATACACACACACAGACATACACACACAAATAAACACACACACACAAATAAACACACACACACACACACACAAACAAATACATACACAGACACAGACACGCACACACACACACACACACACGCACACACACACACACACACACACACACACACACACACACACACACACACACACACACACGCCACACACACACAAACAAATACATACACACACACAGACACTCACACACACACACACACACACCCACACACACACACACACACACACACACACACACACACACACACATACACGCAAATATATACACAGACACACACACGCCCACACACACACACGCACACACACACGCACACACACACACAAACAAATACATACACAGACACACACACGCACACACACACACACACACGCACACACATACACACACACACACACACACACACACACACACACACACACACACACAAACAAATACATACACAGACACACACACGCACACACACAAACATACACACACAAACAAATACATACACAGACACACACACACGCACACACACACACACACACACACACACACACACACACACACACAAACAAAATACATTACTACACAGACACACACACGCACACACACAAACATACACACACAAACAAATACATACACAGACACACACACACACACACACACACACACACACACACACACACACACAAAGCAATGACGTGACAGCCCGGCGCAAATATCTCAGCCCCGCCAGTCTCTCGCGTCAACGCCAGCTAGAATGAGGCTTATCAGCTGCAGGGAAAATGTAGGTTTGTTCTGAAATTTCGTGTTACAGTAACAGTCATTAACATGTCATTGCGAGAGAAAACTATCATGGGTAAATCATAGAGTCGCTGTCAGAATATGTGGGTTGGATATTTATCACGTTTGTAGCTGTGGGTGGGTGTCCGATTGCGTGTCTGCGTGTGTGTGTGTGAGCAGCGAGTGGAAGAGAGATAGAAAGAGCTAGAGCAAAACGATATATATATGTATATATATATATATATATATATATATATATATATATATATATATATATATATATATATATATATATATATATATAAATATAAATACATACATATAGATGTATGTGTGTGCGTATGTGTGTGTGTGTGTGTGTGTGTGTGTGTGTGTGCGTGTGTGTGTGTGTATGTGTGTGTGTATGCGTATGTGTATGTGTGTGTGTCTGCGTGTGCATATACAGTATATGTTGTTATATCTCATATATGTATGCGTGATATGAACTGATGATGTCATTTTCCACAGAATATCAATCATACGGCCATGCATCCAGTGCGCAGACTCCCCGCGTCCCCAACTATTAAACAAGAACAGAAATACTCATATTTTTATTCTTTTACATACTGTTTCATTAGACTGACACTCTCTTATGGCACGCTCTTATACTCAAGTCTTATCAACATTATGATAATAATTCATACTCTTTATAACCTGTAATTACTGTATCATCAGCCTTGTAACAGCGATCACTCTTTGAGAAAATTATAGAAAATTACCTTAAGGATGAAGACGAACTTCGAGGTTTAAGGTAAACGGGGAGAAAGGTAGTGAGGGGAAAAGAGGACGAGGGAAGGGGGGGAGGAGGAAGAGAGGAAGGGGAAAAGGGCGATAGGGAGAAGGGGAGGGGGGGAGAAAGGAGGGGGAAACGGGCGATAGGGAAGGAAAGGGCGGGGGGAGAGGAAGGGGAAACGGGCGATAGGGGAAGAAAGGGAGGAAGAGAGGAAAGGGAAAAGTGCGATAGGGAAGGAAAGGGGGGGAAGGGAAGAGAAGAAGGGGAAAAGGGCGATAGGGGGGGGGGAGAAAAGGAAGGAAGGGTGAGAGTGGGGCTAGGAACTGGGGGAGGGATGCCTTAGAGGGAGCCAAGAGGAGGAGGTAACAAAGTTGTAGACTTGTGTAATTGCAAACTCTTAAAGTTATGGGCCTAAAGTTCCTGATTGAGTTATCTATCGCTACGAGAGGGAAAATCTGGTTCGGCTGAAAGACCTCGATTCCAGCGCCGCTAACTTGTCCGACAAGAAGCGCCGTAATTTTCATTAGATACACGTGCAGGTACACATACACGTACATACACACGGTAACATACATGCGGACAGAGAGAGAGAGAGAGAGTGAGAGTGAAAGAGAGAGAGAGAGGGTCAGAGAAAGAAAGAGTAGGGGAGAAAATGGAAGAGATGGGGGATGGAAGAGAAGGAATGAGAGAGACAGATTAGACAAACGGATAGACAGGTAGATAGGCAGACAGATAGACAGATAGATAGATAGATAGATAGCTCGACAGACAGCCAGACAAGGAGAGAGAGAGAGATAGACATACAGACAGACAGAAAGATAGACAGGCAGACAAGGAGAGAGCGAGAGAGAGACATACAGACAGACAGAAAGACAGACAGACATGGAGAGAGGGAGAGAGAGTGAGAGAGTGACAACGAGACAGAAATCTTTTTGGCTGAGAGACATACAGACAGACAGACAAAAAGAGAACGTGAGAGAGAGACATACAGACAGACAGACAAAAAGAGAACGTGAGAGAGAGACATACAGACAGACAGAAAGACAGACAGACATGGAGAGAGGGAGAGAGAGTGAGAGAGTGACAACGAGACAGAAATCTTTTTGGCTGAGGGACATACAGACAGACAGAAAGATAGACAGACAGACAAAAAGAGAGCGAGTGAGAGAGACATACAGACAGACAGAAAGACAGACAGACATGGAGAGAGAGAGAGAGTGAGAGAGTGACAACGAGACAGAAATCTTTTTGGCTGAGGGACATACAGACAGACAGAAAGACAGACAGACATGGAGAGAGAGAGAGAGTGAGAGAGTGACAACGAGACAGAAATCTTTTTGGCTGAGGGACATACAGACAGACAGAAAGACAGACAGACATGGAGAGAGTGAGAGAGTGACAACGAGACAAATCTTTTTGGCTGAGGGACATACAGACAGACAGAAAGACAGACAGACATGGAGAGAGGGAGAGAGAGTGAGAGAGTGACAACGAGACAGAAATCTTTTTGGCTGAGCACCCTTAAAAGTTGTGCGTGTAAATTTGGCTACATCGACAACCCGACTGAGGGAGGACTTGTGTAAAAGTTTTCCTTTACCGCCACTCTCCTCGGCCTCTTGCTATGGGGGCGCTCAGATAGTGCAATATGCAGGAGCGCTGTAAGGCCGAAAACCCACTGTTTACCCCACTTTACGGATACCATAGTGGATACGCTGCCTTCTGACCCTCTACCCTCCACTCGCGCTGTTTATCCGCACGCGTCGCAGAGAGATCCAAAACCTCACCCTCCTTTAGGGTCGAAATTCCTCCTCATATCCGACCCTCCCTCCTCCCTTATGGCAAACAGCTACGTAGCCCCCTCTTGCCCCGATTTTCACTTGCTTGGGTCTGGCTGCACATGACATTCCAATAACCAAGGATCCGGAATATGTCTGCTCGTTTTGTCCTTCTCAAATAGACTCATCCTCCGCACCTTTTTACGTTGTTCACGCTATGCCGGAACCTGAGCGATGTTCATTTCCTCTGAGTGTTGTTGCAGTTACCGTCGCTCTGTTGTGAACTACTGATAGAGAGAGACATCCGGGAATTTTCTGCGTGTTTTTTTTTTTGTGTGTGTGTGTGTGGTTTTGATGTGGTTTTATGCGTGATTGATAATTGTTTTTATTTGATTTTCTTATGCATGTTTATTGCTCACATTAAAGACATCCGGGTATTTTCTGCGTGTTTTGTGTGTGTGTGTGTGTGTGTGTGGTTTTGATGTGGTTTTATTCGTGATTGATAATTGTTTTTATTTGATTTTCTTATACATGATCATTGCTCTTCTTGGTGTTGATGATTATCATTTTTGGTATTATTAGCATCATTATTATCATCATTGTTATCGTTATTATTTCTACTAATATTATCATTATCTTTATTATCTTATTATCATTATCATTATTATCATCATTATCATTATTATTATTATTACTATTATTATTACTATTACTATTATTGTCATTATTATTATCATCATTATCATTAGTAGTCGTAGTAGTAGTGGTGGTAGTAGTAGCATCATCATAATAATTTTTTTTTTCATCATTATTATTATCATTATTATTAGTAGTATTAGTAGAAGCGATAGTATCAGTATAAGTATTATTATAAGCATAATGATAATAATTGTTATTATGTTTTCTATTATTATTATTTCTATTGTTATCATTATCATTGTTTGATGTCATATATTGTTAATACCATCATTATTGTTACAGGTGTTATCACTGTCTTTATCCTTATTGTCATTACTGTTCTCATTATCATTATAATAATTATCATTATGATTACCACCATTATCATTATTATGATTGCCGTAATAATATAGAAGTAACAATGATAATAAAAAATTGCCAGTTGGAAGTCGGAAAAACGGATTTCTGAGTCTGTGCGGAAAAAAAAGATTAGTCTCCCCTGACAACAGAAAACGGCATCTGCTAAGCTGCTTGAGATGGGAATCTTCTGGTGGACTGATAGTTCTTGAAGCGTTGATTTTATTTCTTATTTATGTTGTGAGTTACCTGATGAGAGCTGTTTCTTGCCTCGAATAACGGAGGTTGTTAGAGGTGATGAGGTTGTGGATGTTATTCTCTGGAACCGTTAGGTATTTTAAGTATGTTTTATTTATTTGTTTATTTTTTATTGATTTTGCAACATGAGGGGGATGCACAAAGCTATGGTAACAAGAAATAATTTTTTATTTGCTTGATAATTTAGTGTATCTCAACAAAGTTAACAATATTTGGCACAATACCGTTCAAGTGTGCCAAAGCATCATGGCAATAATTCCAGGTTAATATCGTTATCATGTCACTGGTAATGTTATAATCTTCATTAGCATCAACCATTATCATCATCAGCAGCAGCATCAACATCATTATGACCATCATCATCATCATCATCATCATCATTATCATTATCATCATCATCATCATCATCATCACAAACTGCCAACGTAAGGGGTTGGGGCGTAGAGCAGGGGCTGAAGGGTTTATCGGGAGAGGTGTAAGCCGAGGGCGGAGCGGTGACGAGCGAGACCGTCGTCTGTCTGCCGTCTGCTGTTCTCCGTCTGCTCTCCTCCCTCTTGTCTGACGAACGTGTCCTTTTAAGCGTGGCTCCGGGAGATGTTTGCTTCAGCCTTGACAAAGGGGGTGAGGTCAAAGGGCTTGCTCGAGGGGGAGATGTAGGTCACCTTAGGTCAACCAGGCTCGGGTGTGGTAGGTGAGAATCGGCTGCTTCCTCTGGTGATGTAAACACAGGAGGACTGCGGCAGGAATGTACAGCTTCCGTTTCAACCACGGACGGATCTGTGGACGACAGCCAGCCGGAGAATAGGCAGTGGATGTTATATTCTTGTAAAACTAAATATTCTTGTAAAACTTAACTAGCATCTTTAAAACGGCTGACATATAGATGGTGTCTGTGTGTGAGCATGAGTGTTTCTCTGTCTGTTTGTGTGTAGCCTGGGTGTAAATTTGTGTGCATATGTGTGTGTGTGTGTGTGAGTGAATGAGTGATGCGTCAAAGGAGGAAGAGAGAAACAGGCAATCAAAGAAAAACGCCATAATCACACAACCAGACAAACCAGAAAGCAAGAGCAAAGAAAAACAGACAGATAAATTGAATCAAGGAAAATCAGAAAGTACATAACTGTGTCTCCGAGTTCTGTTAAAGCTCTCAGGGGCCTGTTGAACGCTAATGGTTGACCAGGGCGCTGCATGGTGCCCTCACTGACTCACTCCTTGCATATTGAAGACAAATAGTACATCTTGGTTGCTCTCTGATTCCGTTTTCTTTCTTAATGCTTCGGACAATATTGATTCGTCTTTTTTTCTTTTCTTTTTTTTTCTTTTTTTTTGCCAAGCGGAGGATGATTTATATGATAATCCGATTCATGAAATGAAAGCTTAAACAGTGTGTAGTTTATCTCTTTCCTCTCTCTCTCTCTCTTTCTCTCTCTCTCTCTCTCTTTACTCTCTCTCTCTTTCTCTCTCTCTCCCCTCTCTTTCTCTCTCTTTCTTTCTCTCTCTCTCTCTCTCTCTCTCTCTCTCTTCCTCCAGTCTTTCTCCCGGTCCGCTCTCGATCCCTGCTCCTCCGCTCCTCCCCCTCCCTCCGCTCTCGCTCTCACACTATATGGAACCTTTTGCTCTCCCTCAACCCCCTCCTCCCTTTCCCCCCCCCTCCCCCCCTTCCAGTCTTCCCAAACGACCATCTCATCACACGTCGTAACTTGTTTCCAAAGAACTTTATGACGGGACCTTTTTTTCTTTCTTCTTTTCTCTCTTCTCTCTCTCGCTCATTGTAATTACTATTGTGGCTGACGACTCGACCGCTCCCGCTCTCTCTCTCTGTAATTTCTCTCTCTCTCTTTGACTCTCTCTCTCTCTCTCTCTCTCTCTCTCTCTCTCTCTCTCTCTCTCTCTCTCTCTCTCTCTGCTCTGCTTTCTTTCTTTCTTTCTCTCTCTCTCTCTCTCTCTCTCTCTCTCTCTCTCTCTCTCTCTCTCTCTCTCTCTCTCTCTCTCTCTCTCTCTCTCTCTCTCTCTCTATCTCTCTCTCTCTTGCGGTCGACGTCAGCACACAAGCGGGTTCTTTTTCTTCCTGCTTCCTGCCTTCCTGTTGGAGCATGCGTCTTTTTTTTCTCTCTCTCTCTCTCTTCTTCTTTTCTGTATTTCTGTGGTGATGCTGCGGTTGGATTTTGCGTCTTCGTTTTTTTATTTCAATTCACTCGATGGTTTGATGAACACACTGGAACACACCATTCTCGCATATACACATTGTTTGTACGGCGTGTGTGTACATACATACACACACATGTATATATACACACACATACATACATACATAAATACACACACACACATACACACGCACACACACACGCATACATACATGCATACATACATACATACATACATACATATATATATATATATATATATATATATAT
>NC_091562.1:13772076-13774576 GCF_042767895.1 Penaeus vannamei
ATCTTCTTTTTTTCCAGTGGGAGAGCTTGGTAAAAGTTTTGTAGCCGAGTCTGTGCATTATAGACTCCATTTTGGAAGATTTTTCTTTTCTCTTCTCTTTCTTTCTTTAAAACGAACATCTTGAATTTTTTTTTTTTTCATGAAATAATCGCAGGAGTGAATAAAAATACGTAGATATATTGTCCCATCTGATGAAACTCGGGCATAAGAGAAACGAATAAAATCTTTTATCATCATTGGTCATTATTATCACTATCATTGTTGGAGTTATTGCGGTTGTTATTATCATTATTGCCTTTATCCTTACAATTATTATCCTGATCAACTTACACTTTTATTACTATTATCATAATTATCATTATTACTATCACTGTTAACATTATCATTAGTAGTAGTATTACTGTTATTATTATCAATAGTATGGCTAGCATTATCATTCTATTACTATAAGCAATAGTAACAATTATGATAGTAATGATAATAACGACAATGATATTTATAATAAAGATGATAATGATAATAGCAATGATTATAACAGTAATAACAATAATGATGATAATAATACTGATAAAGGTGATACTAATATCAATGAATGATAATGATAAGATAATTATGATAATGATCATGATGATGATAATGAAAACGTCAATGATGATGATCAATAATGATAATAAGGATAATGATAATGATTGTGATGACGACAATAATAACAATGATAATAACAGTAAAGACGATAATGAGAGTAATAATATCATTGATGATAATGATGGTGATGATAGGAATTATAATAATAATGAGGCTGATAGTAATTATAAAATTAATATTGATATCAATAATTATAATGAAAATGGTGACAATAATGGCAATAACAGACAATTATAGTAATAATAATCGCAATAGGAAAAAATATTACTGTAATTGTAATTATAATAATACTGATAGTGATGATAACCTTTGATAATGATAATGATAATGATGATGAAAATAACAATTATGGTAATGATAATGATGATAATTGAGTGATATTAGTAATGATAATGATAATAATAATAATAATAATAATAATAATTGTAATAATAACAATAATGATAATGATAATAGTAATGATAACAATAATAATGATAATGATAATAAAAACAACACTGAATATAATAAGAATGATAATGATTATGATGATAATGATAATGATAATTAAATAACAATGATACTAATGATAATGATTATGGTAATAACAGTATTAATTATAATGATAATAACAGTAATTATAATGATAATATATTAGTGCTAGTACTAATAATGATGATAATGATGAAGATAACGATACTGATGATAATATCAATAACAACAATAACAATAATCATGATGATATTAATAATGATGATAATGATAATGATGAAAATGATAATGATACTCATAATGATAATAAATATAACAATAATGATAGTAATAATAATAATAAAGATAATAATAATAATTATTATAATAGTGATAATAATAATAATAATAATAACGATAATAACAATGATAATAATAATAATAATGATAATAATAATAATGATAATAATAATAATAATAATAATAATAATAATAATAATAATAATAATAATAATAATAATAATAATAATAATAATGATAATAATAATAACAATGATAATAATGATAACAATAACAATAATAATAACAATAATAATAATGATAATGATAATAATAATAAATGATAATAATAATGATAACAATAATTGTATTAATGATAATAATGATAACAATAATGGTAATGATAATAATAATGATCATGATAATAGTAATAAAGATATTAATAATGATAACCTAATAATAATGGTAATAATAATGATAGTAATGAAAACAATGATGATAATGATAATGATAATATTATCGGTAATAATGATAGTAATAATGATAGCAATTAATAACAAGAAGAAGAAGAAGTAGAATAACAAGTAATGATAGTAATAATACTATGATGATAAGGATAACAATAATGATAACAAAGATAAGGATAATCATACTAATGATAATGATGATAATAAGAAAAATGATGATAATGATATTAATGAAAATATGATAATAATGATATTGATGATAATCATAATGATAAGGATAAAAACAATAACAATGATAATGAAGGTGATAATAGTAATAATAATGATGATAGTAATAATGATAATACAAGTAATAACAATAATAGCAATCATAACAATAATAGCAATAATAACAATAATGGTAGTAATAATGATAGTAATTAATAACAAGAAGAAGGAGAAGACGTAGAAGAAAAATAAGTAATGATAGTAATAATACTAACAAAAATAATGATAATGATAATGATAACATACTAACGATAATGATAATCAAAATAAGAATGATGATAATGATAGTAATGAAAATATGATAATAATGATATTGATGATAATGGTAATGATAATGATAAAAACAATAATAATGATAATGATGATGATAATAGTAATAATAATAATAATGA
>NC_091562.1:13814543-13817043 GCF_042767895.1 Penaeus vannamei
TGGGAAAGTCTTGGACAGTGGCGAGGCCGAAGAGTTCACGAAGAAAGAGGCAAGGTCTGTAGAAGTACTTACATAGACCCTGGAAGCAGGTGGACGCGTTCAGTTGGGCTAGGACTTGGCCACGGGCTGAAGTCCCTTTGGCATTCCACCGGGGGCACTGGTATCGAACTGGGCAGACGCGGCGTGGCTCGGGTCGTCGGTCGACTTGGGTACCAGGACCGCTTGTTTGGTAGTTATGGTTTCGCTAACAACTCCTGACGTATGCCCACCATACCATTCTTCTGCTGAATAAGGCTTTCTTAAGGATTATTTGTACCTCCATATAGCTCTGCTTCTGCACAATAGTTTCATTCAAACGTCCTTGAGAACATACCCCCACCCCCCAAAAGAAAAAAGGCCACATATTCTGTCCGAACAGCCTTTCCTCTCCCACCCCCCTCCCCTCCCCTCGCCCGCGCCTCCCATGGCAACTCTTCTTGCCATCAGCCCCAATGACTAATGCCATGTCTAACCCCTTACAAATGGCGCTCTCAGCACACCGCAGAGTTCCATCCATCTTCCCTTCTTGGCGAGAACAAAGGGCGTTGATAAAATATTTAGGGTAAAAACGTGTTGAGGAATCTATGGCGGAGAGAGAGGCTTGGGTTTCGGTGGCATTCTCTTGGAGTGTCTTCGACTGCGAGGTTGGCTGGTATATACATACATACATACATTATCTATTTATTTATGTATGTATGAATGTATATTGTATATATATATATATATATATATATATATATATATATATGTATGTATGTATATACATACACATATGTATTATATATATATATATATATATATATATATATATATATATATATATATATATATGCATATATATGCATACATATATACGTACATATGTGTATATATGTGTATATATATGTATATATATATATACACATATATATAATATATATATACATATATATATATTGTATATATATGTATATATATATATATGTATATATATATATATATATATATATATATATATATATATATATATATATATATACCAATACATACGTAAATAAGTGAATATATATATATATATATATATATATATATATATATATATATATATATATATATATATATATATATATATATATATATACCAATACCTACGTAAATAAATGAATATATATATATATATATATATATATATATATATATATATATATATATATATATATATATATATATATTCATACATAAGCACACATTCATGTTTGTGTGTTTTTGTATTCCTAGTACCCACCGTCCACAGCGCCGGACGAGAGTAACCCTAAGCTTCCCATAGTCCCCCCTTCCCCTCCCCCTCCCCCCCACTTCCGACGTTCGGAAATGAATCCCAGTTGCATTCCTCTCCCTCCAGCAGTGCACACTCTCACGCTGAATCTGCTCGCGGAGATATGTCATTGTTTTTGTTTAACTGTGGTTGGACGAGCATGAGAACCCAAAATCCTGGTTGTAGGATTTTGAATAATTCGAAAGCGCTGTTCAGAACTGTCGTTGATAAGTTAAAGCTGAATTTGATCCCTGGAAAGGTAAAAATGAGCGATGTAAAATAGAGAAAAGCTGAAAAAATGAGAGAAAGATAAATTTACCAGTCTTCAATAATGCCATTTACATCATTGAATGTTAGTTACATGATATATGGGACAAGGGGAGGGAGCTTGTTGTTGGTTAATAAAATAGGCTTCTGGACTAGACAGGCACTTGAAAAAAAAGAAAAAAATGGGTGTGCCGGGAAAATTAATTTATGCAAAAGGTTTCCTTGTTGATGAAAAGGCTGGGAAGCACTATACCATCCGGCCTACGCCTAAAGAGAACTGCCGAATGCAGTATGTCACACACACACACACACACACACATACATATATAGAATTATAAAGGAAGGTGATATCAAATTGTATTTTATGTATGAGGATAAAAACGGAGATTTCTGTAGTTAAGACCAAAAATGCATAAAAAATATATACCCACTTGGTAAAGTAATTGCACGATTTGTAAAATCATAATATTTCTCTCTCAAACAAATCACATCATTAGAATTACTTGTATCTTAGTCTATAATTATGCTTTGCAAAATCATTACTTTCCCAGAATATTTTTTTAGTAAATATAATTTTCTAATCCAGACTCAACTTTTTACATAGGAACTTGACATTAACATGTACTATTGGCAAATTCTGATTAGTCTGAATCCAAAATGTAGTAATAAAAAAATATTTATTCCCCACGAATCGGCAAAATAAAATGCTACCAATCATAATTAAAAAGAAGCATTGTCAGTCCGTATTGGTATGCTATATATAGTACCACGGTACGAAAATCTCCGTTTATTTTTATATTCATTTTACTTAGGTTCTCATTTCTGCCAGCTGCGGCCTACAAACATGGCTTCCTCCTGGTGAAAATAACTCGCTGCCGACGGGAACCAAAACACATAGCT
>NC_091562.1:13822879-13825379 GCF_042767895.1 Penaeus vannamei
AAAAAAATGAATCGATCCTTTATGCGGCAAATACCTCCTCCGCTCGAATATTGACCCGCCATGGAACGCAAGTGACCGCCCCTGACCCAGCCGACACTGGAAGCAACACGGGTCATATTTTTGCTTTGCTATCATGTCTTATTAGATCAAGGCTTTTGATGTTATCGCTTTTATTGTTATTATTAGCATTATCATTATTATCATTAATATATTCATTTTTATTATTATTACTATTACCATCATCATCATTATTGTTATTTTTATAGTCATCATCGTCATCATTAGTGGTAGTAGTAGTAGTTTCATTAATATTATTATTATTATGCTTTGTTATCATCATTATTAGTAGTATTATCCTTGTCATTATTATAACTATTCGCATTGCCATTATCATTATTATTCTATCAATCGTGATTATTATGATCATTATATTACTTTTTTATCATTGTTATTATGATTATTATCATTATTATTATCATTATTACTATCAGTATCATTATCATTATTACTATGATTATTATTATCATTGTTATTATTGTTATTGTCATTTTTGTTATTATCATTAGTAATAGTAGTAGTAGTATCATTATTGTTATTACTATTATTATCATTATTATTATCATCATTATCATTATTATTATTACCGTTATCGTTATTATTATTGTTATTATTATTGTTATTATTATTATTATTATTATTATTATTATTATTATTATTATTATTATTATTATTGTTATTATTATTATTATTATTATTATTATTATTATTATTATTATTATTATTATTATTATTATTATTATCATTATTATCATTACTATTATTATTATTATTATTATTATTATTATTATTATTGGTATCATCATTATCATTGCTGTTACCATTATCATAGTCGTTATCTTTATCATCATCATCATTATTATTATTATTATTATTATTATTATTATCATTACCATTATCACTATCACCATCAAAATCTTCATCAGTTAGTAGGAGTGGTAATAGCAATAGTAGTAATAGTATCATTATCGTTGTCATTAGCAATATCAATATCATTATCATCATCATCATGATATTTTCTACCGAATGCATATATAGATAGTCTAAATATAGATCTATTAACCTAATGGACCTGGAATATGCTCCTACTATTTTTGTCATCATTAACGTTAAAAGATAATGGTTCGAGAACATGTTACTATTATCATCATTATAAAGACAGCTTACTGTGATGAAATATCTGTAGATGTAAAAGTCAAACTTTATATCTTGGAGTCTTAAATTATCAATATATTATATTACGTTATCATAGTAGCCATTGCACTGTAAGCCGTCATTGCAACAATGTCTCCAACTTTAACGAAATTAGATGAACTGCAATTATCTATGTTGCAGTACTCTGGGTTCAGTAACACGTAATCTAATCCCCAGTGAATTAAAATGCGCAACAAAAGAATGTAATTTGTGGCATATTTGCTGCAACTACTCTAAATATACCTTTATATAACGTAGCTTGCTTAACTAACCCAGACTAAGTTTGTGTTTCACCGTCAAGCGTTGGGTTTCAATGCGGTTTGGTTAACGAAGACAAAGCGTCATTCACTTTAGGGAACTTTTTTTAAGATACATATTCGGATATGTCTTAGTGAATTATTTTCAAAATAATTATGCCAACTATTTTTTCTCCCGATATTAGGATATCTGATCTATAAAATGCCTCTATTGCTCTTTACTGCCATATTTTTTCTTAGCATTCTCTAAAACAACCGATACCTTATATTTCTGGAATGGAAGCACTGTACTCTGTATAAGATTCCAGCAAATATTTCATCAGAGCAAGCACTCATCCCCCGCCATTCATTACCAGGGAAGCATGTTTACGTAATCGGAGACCCGCCGGCGATAGTAGGCATTATGCTACATTACAACCTACTCTCTGCCAGGGCTCGTAATATCTTCATATGAGCGAGTAATTGTAGCTTCATCTGCCCCGCTGAGACCTATATTTAGCGCGGACTGCTGGTTCGGGAGGCACAGGAACCCACTGTGCTGTCCCGGCAGGAGAGTGGCAGGGCTTTCACGTGGAGGCAGCGAGGGACATTTCCATTAAGCGGGAAATGTTATAACGCTTGTGTGCTTCCGTGTGTCCATCTCCGTAATAATGATAATGATGATGCCAATAACCAGAATGATGATTATAATAATAACAATGATGATAATGATAATAACAACAATCAGAATGATGATGATGATGATGATAATAATGATAACAATAATCAGGATGGTGATTATAATAATGATGATAATGATAATGATAACAATGATAATGATGATAATTATATTGAAAATGCTAATAGTAACACCAGTAGTGATGATACCAATAACTATCTTGATAATTATAATCATAATAAGGATGGTAATAATGATGATAATGGTGATAATACTGATGAAAGTGATAGTAATGATAATGATAATTACATTAACAATAGTAGGAGTAGTAGTC
>NC_091562.1:13867879-13875379 GCF_042767895.1 Penaeus vannamei
TATAATTATAGTCCCGGAGAATAGATGAATCAATTGTTAAGTGGAATGTCTCTGTGTGAAGGGAAAGACGCCTAACATACGTCAGTCATCCTCAGCAGAGTAGGAGACACGGCGAGGCTGTCTCGGGATCTCGGAATAGGGAAGACTAGTGTGACCGTAGCTTAAGCGAATTTAAGTATTACGGAAAACGGTCACCTTGTTTTAAAGCGATACAATGAATGCCGTTGATTTAATCGAAGGATCGGATAATGAAATAGCTAAAATAATCATATGGAAAATGACAATATTATGAAAATGAAGACGATGATGAGAATAATAAATTGATGTTATTACTACTGCTACTACTGCCGTTGATGGTAATAACGATGATAATACTACTAATGAATGTGAAAGTAATAATGTCAACAATTATGATGATAAGAATGACGATAATGATAAGGGTGATAATGAAAATAATCATAACAATAATAATGATGATGAAGATAGTAATAATAATGATGATAATTATATCAATGATAATAGTGTTGATGATAATAATAATAATAATAATAATAAATGAAGAAAAATAGGAAGAATGATAACAATAACAATGATAATAATGAAAATAAGAATATTAACTGATATTAATGATAACAGTACTAGTAATAATAACGACACTAATCACTAATCAATGAGTATAGCAATAGTCACTATTCCTATAAAAAAAGAGAGAAAAAAAAGTTCTTTCACAAGTTTATTGAGCCAAACGGTTACATCTCAGAAGAATGAGGAAACACCATGAGAAACGGAGCGATGGAGAGAGAGAGAGAGAGAGAAAAGAGAATGGAGAGAAAGAAAGAGAGAGAGAGAAAATGATAGTGAGAGAAAGATTATTTTCCTTTCATGGATATAGGTCGTGTTGTATATGTAGCCCCTAATCCCGCTATTATTGACGAAAATTAATAGTAAAAATAACGTTAAAGCTGAGTTGCATGATCCTGGATACTCTTCAAGGATATCCCATGAATAAAAAAGTAAGTAACATTACTCGTCTGTAGTTTGTTGCGTGTCATAAAATACTTTTTTCTTTTTCTTTTTTTTTTTTTTTAATTCTGAAACTGTTTAGTATAAATCCTAGAAATCCATGACAAGAGGAAAATGTTGAACAAATCGTTGAAAAAAAAATGAAAATAAAGTGAGATAAAAAAAAATCCAAGAAACCCATGACGAGGAAAATGTTGAACAAATCGTTGAAAAAAAAATGAAAATAAAGTGAGATAAAAAAAAAAAATCCAAGAAACCCATGACGAGGAAAATGTTGAACAAATCGTTGAAAAAAAAAGAAAATAAAGTGAGATCAAAAAAAAAAATCCAAGAAACCCATGACGAGGAAAATGTTGAACAAATCGTTGAAAAAAAAAATGAAAATAAAGTGAGATAAAAAAAAAAAAATCCTAGAAATCCATGACAAGAGGAAAATGTTGAACAAATCGTTGAAAAAAAAATGAAAATAAAGTGAGATAAAAAAAAATCCAAGAAACCCATGACGAGGAAAATGTTGAACAAATCGTTGAAAAAAAAGAAAATAAAGTGAGATAAGAAAAAAAAAATCCAAGAAACCCATGACGAGAAATGTTGAACAAATCGTTGAAAAAATGAAAACAGCGAGATAAAAAATCCAAGAAACCCATGACGAGGAAAATGTTGAACAAATCGTTGAAAAAAAAGAAAATAAAGTGAGATAAGAAAAAAAACAAAGATCAAGCTGCAGAAATCTAGTTCATTTGAATAACGATGACGTCACAACAGGCAGACACGAAATGACTTCACAGTCAGCGAGAGCATCTTAGGAGAAAACTGGTCTGATTCAAGGACCCTCTGATGGCAGCGTTTAAAATCCTAACTGCTTATTTGAAGCCAAGGCGCGCCCGCCTACCTACGCTTACCTACTTACGTTCACTTGCCTACGCCCACCTGCCCATGCCCACCTGCTTACGTTCACTTGCCTATGCCACCTGCGCACGCCCACCTACTTACGTTCACTTGCCTATGCCACCTGCATACGCCCACCTGCCTACACCTATGCCCACCTGCCTACGCCCACCTGCTTACCCCCACCTACCTACGCCCACCTGCCTATGCCCACCTGCCTACGCCCACCTGTCCATGCCCACCTGCCTACACCTATGCCCACCTGCCTACGCCCACCTGCCTACGCCCACCTGCTTACCCCCACCTACCTACGCCCGCCTGCCTATGCATACCACCTGCCTACGCCCACCTGTCCTATGCCCACCTGCCTACTATGCGCCCACTCTACCTACGCCCACCTGCCTATGCCCACCTACCTACGCCCACCTGCCTACGCCCACCTGCTTACCCCCACCTGCCTACGCCCACCTGCCCATGCCCGCATACCTACGCCCACCTGCCCATGCCTACCTACCTACGCCCACCTGCCCACGCCCACCGACCTATGCCCACCTGCCTACGCCCACCTGCCTACGCCCACCTACCTATGCCCACCTGCCTACGCCCACCTGCCTACGCCCACCGACCTATGCCCACCTGCCTACGCCCACCTACCTACGCCCACCTGCCTATGCCCACCTACCTATGCCCACTTCAGCCATCGGCAACACCTACCATGCTGGCACCAGCCCACTTACTTACGCCCACCTACCTATGCCCACCTACCTACGCCCACCTGCCTATAGCGCCCACCTACTTAACAAACATCATTTGGTCGCCCACCTACCTATGCCCCACCTGCCTATGCCTAAGTCACCTGCCCCCATTTTCCACCTCAACAGCAGCCAATCACCTACTTCAACGTACCTGTTTTCGCTCCTACCTATGCCCACATCACTTACGCCCACCTACCTTCCCCCATCTACTACCTACCATATGCCCACCTACTTACGCCCACCTACCTCCCCCCACTTACCTATGCCCACCTACCTACGCCCACTTGCCTACGCCTATCTAACTACGCCCACCTGCCTATGCCCACCTACCTCCCCCCACTTACCTATGCCCACCTGCCTACACCCACCTGCCTATGCCCACCTACTTATGCCCACCTACCTACGCCCACCTTCCTACGCCCACCTGCCTACGCCCACCTGCCTACGGTCACCTACCTACGCCCACTTATGTGTGCCACCACCTGTGCCACCTACCTACTGCCACCACTTGCCTATGGCGCAGCGGTAAGGTGCCCACCTGGTCTAGCAAATCTCGCGGACCTGCGTTCAATCCCACCTGCCCACGCCATCCTACCCACGCCCACCTGCCTATGCCCACCCATATCCACGCCCCACCCGGCCAGTGAATGGTAACCCCGGCCACTCCTTGCACACAGGGGGAGATTTGTGCAAAATAAAACAGACAGTATGTCACAGCAAAGAATATCCATTGTAACAAATGGAATTAAAACTAAATCTTAATCTAATCTTAACCTATGCACACCTGCCTACGCCCACCTACCTACGCCCACCTACCTACGCCCACCTGCCTACGCCCACCTACCTACGCCCACCTACCTACGCCCAACTACATAAGCCCACCTACCTATGCCCACCTACCTACGTCCACGTACCTACGCCTACCTACCTATGCTCACCTGCCTACGCCCACCTGCCCACGCTCACTTGATTTTACCCACCTGCTTCCTCCCACCTACCTACGTCCACCTGCCTACGCCCAACTACCTACGCCCACCTGCCTATGCCCACCTACCTACGCCCACTTACTTACGCCCACCTACTTACGCCCATCTGCCTACGCCCACCTACCTACGCCCATCTAACTACGCCCACCTGCCTACGCCCACCTACCTATGCCCACCTGCCTACGCCCACCTGCCTACGCCCACCTACCTACGCCCAACTACATATGCCCACCTGCCTATGCCCACCTGCCTACGCCCACCTGCCTACGCCCACCTGCCTACGCCCACCTGCCTATGCCCACCTGCCTACGCCCACCTGCCTACGCCCACCTACCTACGCCCACCTACCTACGCCCAACTACATATGCCCACCTGCCTACGCCCACCTGCCTACGCCCACCTACCTACGCCCACCTACCTACGCCCACCTACCTACGCCCACCTGCCTATGCCCACCTACCTACGCCCACCTGCCTATGCCCACCTACATGCGCCCACCTGCCTACGCCCACCTGCCTACGCCCACCTGCCTATGCCCACCTGCCTACGCCCACCTGCCTACGCCCACCTGCCTACGCCCACCTACCTATGCCCACCTACCTACGCCCACCTGCCTACGCCCACCTACCTACGCCCACCTGCCTATGCCCACCTACTTACATTCACCTGCCTACGCCCACCTACCTACGCCCACCTCCCTACGCCCACCTGCCTACCACTTACTGCCCACCTGCACCTGCCTACCACCTGCCGCCCACCTCTGCTCTCCTGTCGCCCATCTCACCCCATGCCCACCCTACCTATGCCCACCTACCTATGCCCACCTACCTACGCCCACCTTCTCTACGCCCACCTACCTACGCCCACCTCCCTACGCCCACTTACCTACGCCCACCTACCTACGCCCACCTGCCTACGCCCACCTGCCTACGCCCACCTACCTACCCCCAACTACATATGCCCACCTACCTACGCCCACCTGCCTACGCCCACCTACCTATGCCCACCTACCTACGCCCACCTACCTACGCCCACCTACCTACGCCCACCTACCTACGCCCACCTGCCTACGCCCAACTACATATGCCCACCTGCCTACGCCCACCTACCTATGCCCACCTGCCTACGCCCACTTGCCTATGCCCACCTACCTATGCCCACCTACCTACGCCCACCTGCCTACGCCCACCTACCTATGCCCACCTGCCCACGCCCACCTACCTACGCCCACCTGCCTACGCCCACCTACCTACGCCCACCTGCCTACGCCCACCTACCTATGCCCACCTACCTACGCCCACTTGCCTATGCCCACCTGCCCCCGCCCACGTACCTACGCCCACCTACCTACGCCTATCTACTTACGCCCACCTACCTATGCCCACTTACCTAGGCCCACCTGCCTATGCCCACTTACCTACGCCCACCTGCCTATGCCCACCTACCTACGCCCACCTGCCTATGCCCACCTACCTACGCCCACCTGCCTATGGCCACCTATCTATGCCCACCTACCTATGGCCAGCTGCCTATGCCCACCTACCTGCGCCCACCTACCTACGCCCACCTGCCTATGCCCACCTGCCTACGCCCACCTGCCTACGCCAACCTGCCTATGCCCACCTACATGCGCCCACCTACCTACGCCCACCTGCCTACGCCCATCCTACCTATGCCCAATCTACCTACGCCCACTTGCCTATGCCCACCTCCCCACGTACCTACGCCTATCTACTTACGCCCACCTGCCTATGCCCACCTACCTACGCCCACCTGCCAATGCCCACTTACCTACGCCCACCTGGCTTTGCCCACCTACCTACGCCCACCTGCCAATGCCCACCTGCCTACGCCCATTTTCCCTGCTCACTGGCCTATGCCCACCTACCTATACCCACCTACCTACGCCCACCTGCCTACGCCCTCCTACCTATGCCCACCTGCCCACGCCCACCTACCTACGCCCACCTACCTACGCCCACCTACCTACGCCCACCTACCTACGCCCACCTACCTATGCCCACCTACCTACGCCCACTTAACTATGCCCACCTGCCCCCGCCCGCGTCCCTACGCCCACCTACCTACGCCTATCTACTTACGCCCACCTACCTATGCCCACCTGCCTACGCCCACCTGCCTACGCCCACCTGCCTACGCCCTCCTACCTATGCCCACCTACCTACGCCCACCTGCCTACGCCCACCTACCTACGCCCACCTGCCTACGCCCACCTGCCCACGCCCACCTGCCTACGCCAACCTGCCCACGCCCACCTGCCTACGCCCACATGCCTACGCCCACCTACCTACGCCCACCTGCCCATGCCCACCTACTTACATTCACCTGCCCACGCCCACCTGCCTACACCCACCTGCCAACGCCGACATGCCTACGCCCACCTGCCTACGCCCACCTGTCCATGCCCACCTGCCTACGCCCAACTACATAAGCCCACCTGCCTATGCCCACCTCCCTACGCCCACCTGCCCATGCCCACCTGCCTACGCCCACCTGCCTACCCCCACCTACCTACGCCCACCTGCCTACGCCCACCTGCCTACGCCCACCTACTTACATTCACCTGCCCACGCCCACCTGCCTACGCCCACATGCCTACGCCCACCTACCTACGCCCACCTACCTACGCCCACCTGCCTACGCCCACCTACCTACGCCCACCTAC
The DNA here is from genome assembly GCF_042767895.1 of Penaeus vannamei. Lineage (NCBI taxonomy): Eukaryota > Metazoa > Arthropoda > Malacostraca > Decapoda > Penaeidae > Penaeus > Penaeus vannamei. The sequence continues at coordinate 13,874,218 of NC_091562.1, forward strand.
CTACGCCCACCTACCTACGCCCACCTACCTACGCCCACCTGCCTACGCCCACCTACCTACGCCCACCTACCTATCCCCATCCGTCCCCGCCCGACGATAACATGGTCGTTTCCAGCATTGTGCTCTATCTTAAATGAAGTGTCAATTGCACTCTGTTATCAGTATGAATCGCTGTCATCCGTATTGTTATCGTTATCAACTGCGCAGTAGAAGGAACTGGCATAATCACGCTGGGTGTGTATGATTAACTAAACTTTATGATTAACTAAAATTTATGAATTAACTTTGGATGATGAGCAAGAAAGACTGGGCGAATATCGGAAAAAATATAGAAGAGAGGAGGAGCATGTGAAGGGTGGAGAGAGAGAGAGAGAGAGAGAGAGAGAGAGAGAGAGAGAGAGAGAGAGAGAGAGAGAGAGAGAGAGAGAGAGAGAGAGAGAGAGAGAGAGAGAGAGAGAGAGAGAGAGAGAGAGAAGGGAGGGAGGCAGGGAGGGAGAGAGAGAGAGAGAGAGAGAGAGAGAGAGAGAGAGAGAGAGAGAGAGAGAGAGAGAGAGAGAGAGAGAGAGAGGAGAGAGAGAGAGAGAGAGAGAGAGCAAGGGAGGGAGAGAGAGAGAGAAAGAGAGAGAGACAGACAGACAGACAGACAGACAGACACAGACTGAAAAAAACACAAGAGACATACAAAAGGAGACAAACAAGAACAAATAGAGAGGGAAGAGGAGATTTAAAAAAAGAAGTCGAACAACATTATAAATCTAAGCAACAGATAACACTAGACAGACAACCCCGACTACAAGGAAATCAGCCGTAGAAAGTACCACACAACATGAAAAATAAACCTCATATACAGAAAAGAAAATGAATGAAAATGAATAACCACACAACACAACACCCTCTTCACAATCACACGATGAATGGCCATTATCCCTATTACCCTAATCATCCTTATCCTTACCCTCGCTACTATTACCACAACAATATGAACGAATGATTAATCAACGAATCAATCCTAAGACAATCAACCATCTCTCGCATGTTCTTTTTCTCCCTCAATGACAATGTAAACGCTAAAAAAAAAAAAAAAAAAAATCTTGGAGCGAGGAAGAAGGCGTCTCACTTCCGAATGCTTTCTTCCCTTCGGAGAGACAAGGTCGTCCAGTTT
>NC_091562.1:13890379-13895379 GCF_042767895.1 Penaeus vannamei
ATATTTCTTTTTGGATTTTTTAGTATCTAACACTTTATTGGATGGGGAAATTAGATCGAGTTTCTTAGGATGAATTTAAGAGTCATGGTAATTCAGTTTTACAAAGGTTTCCAGATGGTTGATCTGCTGACGAGGACAAAGAAAACGATCGAGTGACGTCACACGCATGACGTCATCTACTTCTCTGAATCACACCTATGGAATATACGTTACCTTCTTCCGAGGTCTTAAGGAAAGTTTACAATGTGTCAGTCCCAGCTTTTATTTCTTATTTTTATTATTTTTTTTTTTATTATTTTTTAACAGCTGATCTTCTATGAGCCACTTCCTCCTAAAGGAAAGTTAATAACATGTCAGCCCACGCTTTTCACTTTTATTTTTCTATTTTTTATCATATTTTCATTATTTCTTTAACAATCGATTTTCCACGAGCCACTTGTTGATAAGGGTTGTTTTCCCGGCTCTAATGACCAGCACGTGTTCCCAAGCCGCCCGCTCTGAAACCTCGTGGGCTGTTACCGTCTGCCTTGTTATGAGACATGACAAGCCGATCTGGAGCTTCCTGTTGTTGCACGCACTCCCATCCTGTCGTCCATTCACGGGATGTTTGTCACATGAGGCTCTTATAACGCCCGCACGCCCGCACGCCCACCCCCACCACCACGCCCCCGCAAAAGCCCGCTGCCATGTCTATTACGACTGGCACGAAAAACGATTCTTTTGACGTGGGTCTGCGACTTCCAGGATGTGTAATTTGTCTCCATTTAGAGAATTTTCTTGAGGTAATTATAACAGGAAGGCCCAGCAACACGTGCGCGCCGGATATTCATTGACGACGCCCCTTGGCAGTTGTAAGCGCGATCAACGGCGAGTCACGTGTTATCAACGGGTATCAACGGGCGCAATGAGACAACGTGGCGATGCCGAACTGTGTGTATATCTGTGTCTGTCCTCTCACTCTCTCTCTCTCTCTCTATCTATCTATCTCTCATTCTCCCTCATTATCTCTTTCTCTAATTCTCTCAGATTCTCTCTCTCTCATTCTCCCTCATTATCTCTCTAATTCTCTCACATTCTCTCTTTCTCTCTCTAATTCTCTCACATTATCTCTTTCTCTCTCTATCTCTCATTCTCTCTCTCCCATTCTCCCTCATTATCTCCTCTCTAATTCTCTCTCTCTCTCTCTCTCTCTCTCTCTCTCTCTCTCTCTTTCTCTCTCTCTCTCTCTCTCTCTCTCTCTCTCTCACACACACACACACACACACACACACACACACACACACACACACACACACACACACACACACACACACACACACACACACACACACACACACACTTTCTCTCTCTTCTTTTGGTTTTACCCTTTCGTCGTCCTCTTTTTTCTCTTCGCACACCCTCACAGTTCTCACAAGATGCCTCAACTTCCTCTCCTTTATCCGGCTTTTTCAACTCTCCACATCCTTCCAAGGAAGTGAGGGGGGAGGATGGTGGTGGTGATGGGGTGGGGTGGGGGGGGTGATTTGAGGTAACTTGTCAACGTTTGTAGACGATGACGCAACTGTGACGTAGATATATTGTCATTTCCCGTTTTCTATGCTTACTTTTTGTTCGTTGTTTTGTTCTGTATCGGATTCCCTTCAGTATAATTTATCTATTTTTATGTTTTTATTTATTTAATGAGAATGCTTCTTAACTTTCATTTATTCTTTGTCAGGTGGTGACTTAAGAGATATACATATAATACGTCACATTATATGTTCTTGTGCAGCTGTCGGATACTTAGTAATTATTACCATCTGAGTCCACAGGAATGTTTATGTGAGTGTGAGTGTGTATGAGTGTGTGCCAATGTGAGGAAATGATTGCGTGTGTGTGTTATGAGTGTAGTTGTGAGGGATAGAGCGTTGGGAGTGTATTTTGTGTTATTGCAATTGAACAGATGAGTGTATGCATGTATGTGAGTAAATAATTGCGTGAGCGAAAGAATATGTGTATACATGTGCATGCTTACGTGATTTGGACACGCAACATGTTTACTTTTATGCAATAGGGACCGCACATACCGCATGGAACCGCATGTGTGAACATCGAACTCACAGTCCCTTCCCCAGAGCCCAGCAAACCGCTAATCCTGGCCTATTGCGCCCGCATTTCTACTTCATTGAACACGAAGGATGGCCTGGTGAAGGATGGCCTGGTGTGCCAATACTCATGAGCAATCTTGCTACTTTATGGTTTGGGTGAACGTGTAGGCTTGTTCAGGGCAATATGGACATGTAAATTATAGGCAGTATTACGTCTTAAACCTCAATTATAATGGTAACGATAGCAATGTGATGATAACAGTAATGATAACTGGTAACAATGATGATAATAATGATAACTTTGATGGCAATGCTGATTATGATGATAATAATGATAGCAATGTTGATAACAATAATAACTTTGATGGCAATGATGATGATAATGATAACAAAAATTATAGTAATGATGATAATAATGATAACAACGATGATAACAAGAATGATGATAATATTTTTGAAAGAAAATGACAACAATGATAATGATAAAAATGATAGCAAGGAGGATAATGATGATCCGCATGAGAATGATAATAAACCAATAAATACATAGAAATGAAAGGAGCAACAGTAGCAGTTTTCATTTTCATTTGTTTGGCTTTCTTTAACATGTGAGAGGTGCGAAATGAAAGTTACTTCTCAGCATTTACACCTTATAAGGCGACTATTAGCTTAGGACCAACACCCAGTGATTTATGGGCTTGATGGCAGTCATATGGCGAGTCACGTGACCACAACGTAGCTAAGATGGGTCTGTGTAGCTGTTGTATTTCCCATGTTTAGGATTTTTTCATGTGTGGGGTTAATGTGGGATTTCTTTCCGTGTTGGGGATTGGTGTTTCGGATTTATTTCTGTGATAGGACGGTGTAGGATTTAGATCTATGTTGAGGGTTGGTATAAAAGATTTGTTTTCATGTTGGGGATTTGGTGTAAAGGATTTCTGTCTGTGTTGAAGATTGGTATAGGATTTCTTTTCATGCAAGAAATTGGTGTAGATTTTCTTTTTTCCATGTTGGAGGATTGGTATGGGATTGCTGTCTACATTCGCGAATGGCTTAGAATTCCTTTTCTATATTGGGGATTGATGGGGATTGGTTTCCTTGTTTGGGAAAGGGTTTCTTAAGTAAGGGTTTAGTGGAAGTTGCTTTCTACGCTGAGGGTTAGAGTAGGAGACATCTGTGTCAAGGATTGGTGTAGGATTTCCTTTCGTGTTGAGGGAGTGGCGTAGGATTTTATTCTGTGCTGTACGAAGAATTTACTATGTTTCTGATTGGTGCTTATTAGGATATCGTCTAATTTCACTGATGAGTATAATATATAGACCAGAACTTTGATTTAGTAATATACATAACTGGGGTATACCCACAAAAACATACTTTTTATTACTGATATTTCCTTTCAATTAAAAAAAAAAGTAAAACTTTCAGGTGTGTGCGTATCAGCTGATGAATGAGGACACAAACAGAGTTATCAGCCACACCCATCCGCTATCCACTATCACTTATTCGGAACAAAGAGGATACAGGCTGACGCATACGGACACACGCTCGCATACACTTACGCACACATGTATGTACATACATATGCACGAACCCAGGTATACGGACACCTTCACATGTAAACGGGCAATGGTTCTTGTCCAAATTTTAAAAAAAGGGGAGGGGGGGGGGTAGAAAAGAGGACCAGATAGAAAAGGGAAAAGAAAATTGAATGAAGGAAGAACGTAGAGAAAACGAAATTGATAATTAAGAGCCAATCGATGAAAAATAAGAATGACAGAAGAGAGGAAACAGGAGAAATGGGAAAAAAATGGAAAAAGGAAATGAGGAAGAAAAGAAAGAGGAGAGAGGAAGGGATGTACCGGATACTCTCGACGGAGTGAAGGGCGGGTGTCACGTGACCTGGGGTTTGTGAGTCCTCGAGGAAGTGACATTTCGGCTGCGATTTCCTTCCTGAGAACAAGGCTTCTCGCAAGTGAAAAGGGAGATGCATGGCCTATTGATACAAGCCTACGAGCACACATATGTAATATATATATATATATATATATATATATATATATATATATATATATATATATATATATATGTATGTATGTATGTATGTATAAAAGTACATATACCCTGGTTGCGTTACGGAAGCCCCATAAATATTGGCTTTATTCTTGTTTGCGACAAAAAAGTGTTTGAGATATTTGAGGTAGCAGAAGAAAATATAGTGTATACTGTATATACACTATACCTATATGTATATGCACACATTTATGTTTGTGTGTGTGTTTATACCATACGTAAATGTATACGGATATGAAAAGAAGAGTTCGAAGATGTAAATGTTAGAATTAGAAGAAAAAAGTATAGGGCCTATTTAGATAAAATGGTGACCAAATCTCTATAGATAAACCAGAGAGGCTTTACAAGTGTCATTTCTAAATGTGTTTCCTCATTAAGTAAGTGTGGTTCGGGATTTTGTCAATGCTATTTTCTGCACTGTCCGGTTTCAGCTTGTTTTTATTTTGTGTGTCAAGCCAAGACTGGGGTACAGTATGGTACGAGAGTATTTATATCTACTACTTTACATCTAAATGTAGTACCTGTGTGAGTGTGTATATGTCCCTATATCTTTCTATTTATGTGTGCGCACACAACGCACATAAATGTGTGTGCGTGTGCATGTATGCATTATGTATGTGTGTGTGTGTGTGTGTGTGTCGATATGTGTGTGTGAATGTATATATATATGCAGATGTAGAATTAGGAAGCATCAGTTGGAAATTAAAATTCATTGATTATGAAAGGAACACCAATACATATATGTTAATGAGTGCCTATTTATCTTTCAGAATTACGGGGCACCTGCAGCCGTTGAAGATTTTCTTTGGGGGAAACCACACTCTCCCAGAACAACAGATAGCT
>NC_091562.1:13902879-13905183 GCF_042767895.1 Penaeus vannamei
GTGTGTGTGTGTGTGTGTGTGTGTGTGTGTGTGTGTGTGTTTATCTTGCATTTGTGTTTCCGCATGTTTGCATTCGAGTGAGTGTGTGTGAACGTACGTGTGCTCATGTGAGTGTGTCTACAAATACCAAGAAACGTACACAGGAATTCCATACTAGATTCGCATCGACCATGCAAAAAAAGATATATATATTATTTAAAAGAAAGTTCTCAAGGAAACGTTACTCTCCCACGCACCGCCCTTCACTCTCACGCCCTCGCGACATGCCCGTACTCTCTTCCCACGCCCCCGCCCACACAAAGACGTCACGAACTGTTTTGTACCTGTGACCGGATAAAAAAAAAGGTTTCCGATCACGTCCAATTCATCTTCTAAACCCTTTGTATATCCAAGGTTTGCGTAAGAAAGAAGAGAAGAAAAAATTATATCGGCACAAGCAACATCACGCAAGAGGGTGTGGTTACTTGACCGATAGTTATGGCGACCTGCAATCTTCGTAGACTAACCTCCTCCGCTCGAGAGACGACTTGAACCTCTTGAAGATTGAGATGAAAACCTCGTTTTAAGGAATCCGAAACAAGATTGGTCGGCCAGGTTGATAAGTTCATTTATCTCTTTGCTAGAATTTACACAAGGCGTTCTCGTAAACACGTTATATATGCATGTTACTTACATATACACCTACAGTTCTTCACAAATGTGCATCCAAGTACTTATCACGCACCAACCTCCAGATACACCCTCCTACTAATCACACACCAACCTCACAAGCAGAAACACCCACCTACTTTTCACACACCAACCTCACAAACAGAGACCCACGTACGACTCACACACCAACCTCACAAACAGAGACCCACGTACGACTCACACACCAACCTCACAAACAGATACGCCATCCTTACTAGCCACACACCAACACATTCCTCATTCTAAACAAGCGAAGTGCGTCTTCCTCCCCAACAAGCCGTCACGAGGAGGCAGTCACTACCAACTGTCGCTATTTCGCTCGAGGTAGCATGGAGCCCAAGGTCACATTACGTTAAAATCGCCACGCCATCTGTCGGGATTGTACTGTGAAATGAGCGTCGTGAGTCGTGAATGTCCGTTGTTGCCAAAGTCGGGGAAGGAGGAGGAGGAGGAGGGGGAGGAGCGGGAGGGGGTGGGGGGTTGGCGGGGGCTTCTTTGTTTACCATCTGGGGCTGAGAGTTGCTGGGCGTGGCGGTGCGTGTGTGTGCGTGAGTGTGTGTGTGTGTGTGTGTGTGTGTGTGCATGTGTGTGTGTGTGTGTGTGAGTGTGTGTGTGTGTGTGTGTGTGTGTGTCTGTGTGTCTGTGTGTTTATGTGTACGTATGACTCCGTCTGTATCCGCGTGTGTCTGCCTCTGCGTCTGTTCGGACATACACACGAGTTCGTCCACTCCAACGCCGCCCAAGGTTTCCGTGCGAGATGAAAGCAAGGACGCGTTTAGAGGCGAGGGCGCGAGTGGGCGTCTTATTCGGGATTTTAACAAGCCTTCAGGAGACACACGCCCGAAAGTCTGCACCTTAAGGGGAGTGAAGGGAGTGGGGAGCGTCTTCTGAAGATGCTCGAGCTAGGGGGAGTTTAGGGGAGAAGAAGAGAAGACAAGAGAGAGGGAGAAGGAGAGGGAGTGTGAAGGAGAGCTGGAGGAAAGGGAATAAGAAGGAGAGCTAGATGAGATGGAGTAGGAAGGGAGAGGAAGAGAAGATTGAGATGGAAAGCAGGAGAAGGAGAGAGAGAAAGAGTAGAGTGCGTGGAAAAGAAGAGGTAGAGGGGGAACTAAAACAAAACAGAGCAAAGGACACGGAAAGAGGGAATGAGAAAATGAAAGAAGAAAAAAAAAAGGACATAGAAGAAAAACAAAAGACAGAAAGCCACAAAAAAGTCATAAATTCAAGCATCACCTGACTGGATAATATCACACGCCTTTTTCCAATCCTTCCTAACTAGGCCATTCAAGCCAGTGGATGCTCACTCACCGCAAAGGAACATCGAGTGGCAAACCTATGCAAGCGTCCTTCGCCCCCGTTTGCGATGTGTCAGGAACATTACACTTACGAAGGCATGAATGAAAAATCGGGTCGGAAAAAAAAATCCTACTGATTCGCGTGTAACTGTGTGTCATTTTAATATTTTGCGCGAGTATTTTTTGACAATTTGTATCTTTGTATCTTCCTCCTTTTCCTTCTTCCTTTTAGTCTTCCTTCTCTTACTGATTTCCATTATCTGCCAACATTGCCTCATCTGACATTATTAATATGGCCATGCACGTTGCCTTCCGTCGT
>NC_091562.1:13905683-13913183 GCF_042767895.1 Penaeus vannamei
ATAAATAAATAGATTCATTAATTTCATTAAATATCACACCGGATGGGACAGCAAATAATCGTATTCCTCCTTTCTTGCTGTTACACACAGCATTTCCTATGATAAGTTTTCCACGAACTTGTACAAACGTACTCGTATGTAGTTGTAAGCGTATTTTGAATAAATTTAAAGAAAATCTGAATAAAAAAATAATAATCAGACTCGTAGGAACAGACAAGAGCTACTTCAAATTATACACAATTACACCTTTTTTTACGCTTATGAACAGGTTTTCTCAGACAATCACAATCAGGTAAAATCAGATACATAAATCTTCCTTAAGAAAGTTAAAGAATAAATAGATATTGTCAGAAACATTAGGGAACACTAAGAATATACACAATTACTCATTTTTACACACAATAACACGGTTTTCAGACAATCACAATTACGTGATTCACAAGTACTCAGTGAATTTCTCTTTTACGGATATAAAAAACAAATTGACAAAAAACATTCAGGGATATTAAAAGTATATAAAATTACTCAATTTCATACAATCAGGCAGAAACAAATAGTTATTTAGTGAACCCAGAGTACGTTAAACACCTGAAAATTTATGATAATTACTTCCTTCCTGAAATTCTTTTTAGTTCAGGGTTAAAAAGGAGAGTCGAGGAAAGGAAAGTTCACCCAGTTCTACCATTTCCCCATTTAGTCATGTAGGGAAAGATTTATTCGTCATATCATGCTTTGACGGTCACTTCCAGGAGAGTGGAAATGGTTATCAACACAAACAAATGATAATAAAAATAATTGATGGTCTGTCGAATTTGATTAATGAACAGCAATTGAAAACTCAAACTCCTGTTTTATTTTACACGAACATCACAGACACCATCTACAGGAAAAATAGTAGTAATATGCAAACTTTTATATTCAGAATCCCTCATTTTTATCTTACTACTCTGAAAGAAAATTAATTCTATCATATTGATAATAGAGATAATTGAAGATCCATCAATTTTGATTTATGTCCATCGACTAAAAACTGAAATCCCTGTTTTATTATACACGAGCATTACTTATTTACCGTTTACAGGAAAATATAAGAATGTTATGTAAACTTTTATATCTAGAATCCCTTAGCTGTGTCTTATTACAAAGAAAAAAAATAGGCTTTATCTGCAACGTCCTTATGTGCATTTTTTCCCCCAAAAGAAATCGTCGTGCCACGGGACGCTCCGTGTGTGGGACAGGTGGTTTTGTTCAATTAGTACGATACTTTGATCCAATGGATTTTCGTACGCCCGGCAGCGTCGATCCTCCGCCCACTGACGAAATTAATTACAAGTATTTGGCGCTGTAGATGCAGCCTTATATCATATCATATTGATAGATATATAATTGAAGATCCATTGATTTTGATTAATGAACAGCAAATGAAAACTGAAATCCCAGTTTTATTATACACGTGCATCACAGACTTTCCATCTACAGAGAAACATATATAAACCTTTATATCCAGAATCCCTCATCTTTATCTTGCCACTTATCAAGAAAATATATATCACATTAATAATAGATACAATTGAAGATAAAACGGTTCTGACTAATGTACAGTAACATGTTTGTGTACAATAAAGCGGGGATTTCAGCGTTTTATTGTACATGAACATCACAGACTCAACATCACGAAAACATAATGATATATTGTAAACTTTATATCCAGAATCACTTTAATCTTACTACGCAGAAAGAAATATATATCCCCTTTTTTTCTCCGCTTCCTCTACACATGACAGGGCGAACAGCTGATCAGTAAGTCCGCGCAAATGACGCAATTACCAAGTCAAATCACTTGCTTACGGCATAAGACGCGAACCAGGGAGAAAGTAAATAAGTCGCGCCACGCCCATCTGCACTCGTATTGCACGCCCGCGACTGCTTGTAATACGACTTTGCGTAATTGATAAATGCTGTAACATTTTATTTTTTGCTCCCTCTCTCTCTTTTTCCATTTTAGATATTTTTTTTTTTTTTTTTTTTTTTTTTTTCTTTTTTTTTTTTTTTTTTTTTTTGTCTTCTACCTCTGCTTTCCGTTCTAGGGTATTTTTTCTTTTGGAATGTCATTTGTAATATCCGTTGCCATAATTATCATTATCATTGCCTTCACTAACGTTAAAGTCATCGTCATATGCTATCACAATTGCCATTAACGCCATCGTAATAATCAAAATTATTATAATTCCATGTTGTTTTTCTATTCGAAGGCTTGTTTTTTATATCCGTCTGTATCTTTCTCATCTTCTTTTTCTTCACCACCACCATAATTAATACTTCTTTTTCCTCTATTCTTCTTAATCGGCCTTTTATCAGTTTCTTTTATCTCCTGTTCTTAATTTGGTAGGATATCAGTCACACTTCTCCCAGCGTCCCGTGTGTGAAATCAGAGACAAAAGCGCAGCGCCAAGCGAGACAATAGTGGTAATCGTGGTGGGGATAAAAAAAATAAAAGAAAGGTGAAAGAATGACGAAGGGGAAGAAGAGAGAGAAAATAGATGAGAACGAAGGGTGGAGAAGTAGGAGATAAATATAGTAGGAAAGATTTATGGTTTAAGGAGACGGGGTGTTATATCAATGGCGGATTGTCGCTTTCGGATGCAAGGGCCAATTACGATAACGTTCCCCGTTGCCTAGACAAGAATTAAGAGGGAGTTTTCCTCTCATCTCCCTCTCTCTCTCATTCTCACTCTCTCTCTCTCTCTCTCATTCTCACTCTCTCTCTCTCTCTCTCTCTCTCTCTCTCTCTCTCTCTCTCTCTCTCTCTCTCTCTCTCTCTCTCTCTCTCTCTCTCTCTCTTTCTTACTCTCTTACTCTCATTCTCATTCTCATTCTCATTCTCACTCTCTCTCTCTCTCTCTCTCTCTCTCTCTCTCTCTCTCTCTCTCTCTCTCTCTCTCTCTCTCTCTCTCTCTCTCTCTCTCTCACTCACTCACTCACTCACTCACTCACTCACTCACTCACTCACTCACTCACTCACTCACTCACTCACTCACACACTCACTCACTCTCACTCTATTTCTCTGCCTTCCTATTTCCCTTTCACAAGCCATGTAAAAACTGTGTCACGAACAAGAGCCCGAGTGCCGCTGGATTCCCGCACCAGCGGCGCGGCACCAAAACAATCGGTGTTTTGTGACGCCTTATCCACCGCCTGGACTCGTGTGCGGACGTGCAAGAGCGCCGGGGAGGCAGGGCTGTTGGGTCTGTTGCGAAATAAGGACGGATTACTTTTATCGTTTATCCTTGAATTGAGAGTGATGTTTTGTGAGTGAGTTAGGGAGGATGGTCGCAGGGTATCATACCCTGTCCTCTAACCTACATGGTACTTTACCTTCTTATGGTGAATAGCTGTTGGAAGCGTACTTTCGTATATGTTTCAGGACTTTTATTGGTTTCTTTCCAATGCTATGCTATAGTGAAGGGAATATCAAATACCTGAAGGAGTAGAAATCCTTAGTCATCTACATCACAAGTATTCTTTCTGCTTGAACAAAAGTATGCTGAGAAACTGCACAACACATGCAAGCAAATTGCATTGTCGATCCCATTCACCCTCAATTCTCTCACTTTTAGCTTTCTGTCACTGCTTCTGACCACAAACTGCCACTATTGCTTACAATAGAAGTGAATAGACATGCAAGTACACTATACACAAAAAAGTCGCTTGGGCGGATGAAAAAGAAAATGAGGGAGAGAGAGAGAGAAGGTAGAGACACATTTTACATTCAACTCTATTTTATATGATTACACAAAAATCGACATTTAACTTTGCAAATGTGGATAATAGTTTGGGTAGACAATGGAAGGGTTTATGGATCGCAATAAAACAGGCATCCATGAACTAGAAAACCGAGAGAGTGGATATATATAACATTTATTACCAACCGTAACGAGTTCTACGCCAGGTCGTTGGGAGACAGACGACGGGGTATATTGGCATGGGGGAAGGGAAGGGGTATGTCCTTCCCCACCCCCCTCCCCTCAACCAGGGAGGGTGGGGGAGAGATAGTCAGCATCAGGTACACGGTATCTCGCGGTTTTCTCCCGCAGTTCGCCAAGGACCCTGAGTGGGTGTGACTCATGCGCGAGTCACGCCTCCCTTGCGCTGTGGGAATCGTGGCAAACACCCCCTCCTCTCTCTCTCTCTTTCTCTCTCCTCTCCCCTCTACCCTCTCTCCCTCTCCATCTCCCTCTCCCTCCCTCTCTCTCCGTCTCCCTCCCTCTCTCCCTCTCCCTCCCTCTCTCCCTCTCCCTCCCTCTCTCTCCCTCTCCTCTCCTCTCCTCTCCTCTCCTCTCCTCTCCTCTCCTCTCCTCTCCTCTCCTCTCCTCTCCACTCCTCTCCTCTCCTCTCCTCTCTCTCTCTCTCTCTCTCTCTCTCTCTCTATCTATCTATCTATCTATCTATCTCCGCTCCTCTCCTCTCCTCTCCTCTCCTCTCCTCTCCTCTCCTCTCCTCTCCTCTCCTCTCCTCTCCTCTCCCCTCTCCCCTCTCTCCCTCCCTCTCATCTCACTCACTCACTCACTCACTCACTCACTCACTCACTCACTCACTCACTCGATCACTCACTCTCTCTCTCTCTCTCTCTCTCTCTCTCTCTCTCTCTCTCTCTCTCTCTCTCTCTCTCTCTCTCTCTCTCTCTCTCTCTCTCTCTCTCTCTCATCTCCCAATTATCTTGCCTTAGCCTTGCTTTGTTTTGTATGTGATAAAAAAAATGTTTATCAGTGAGCTGCCTCGTCTTGTCCCTGTATACACGAAAAATGTTATATTTATCAACCTTCTTTATAGAAAATCGTAATGTGAGGTGGGTTTTCCTTGAATCCCATTTTATGCAGCAATGTGGACTTTACGTCTCGTTTCAGCATCGGGATCTTTGCCGTTCTCCGTTTTCTGTTTAGATCAATTTTCATATTTTCTCCCTTTGCAGAACGATAAACACCACCCACAGCCTTTCATCACTTCAGTTAAAAAATAACCCGTGGCCAGCAAAACCTTTTTAGTTTTTTTGAAAGTTATATACATATACCTAACTGTTCTCTCTTTCTTTACAGCGTGACAGTTCCGAGGCGAGCACATCCCAGGCAGACATAGAGGATAAGCCGCCCAGTTATGACGCCATCCTGGACTCTGACGGCCTTCCGCCTAACTACTACAGCGTGGTCTCCGAGAAACCTCCGAGGTAAGGCTAGTTTTAAGTTTAAACCAAGCGCTTGTTCCTTTATTTGTCAAACATTTTTTTTATCGTTTCTTTAACCCTATATCTTGCGACCTCCCCTGTACAATTGCGTTGAGATACTTCTATCTCTTTACGGTTTCCTGTTTATACCTCTAACAGAATTAATCTTTTTGGTTGTGTTTATCTCATGTGGAGGAACGCGCGCTCTGAGGTTCTATCTTTTTGTTTTCTTCTTTTTTTCATCCTTATGTCCATGGTGCAGGTAGTATGATTTCATCTGATATACAGAATAGATGTAAAATATAGGATTATATTATCCATCGCTAGAGCACTTGTCACTTATCCCACCCAGTGAGAATATGTATCCTCCGTGTTCGAGCCCTTCTTGCACCCAAGGTCTATCACGCGGCAAAATCAAGCCTTAAACACCATGCGTAATATCTTTGTTAAGAGCGTTGCTATCTCCCGTCTCAGACATGGATAACAGAGGACAAAATAACGGCGATCTTGCATATACATCCATAACTGATATTATTACTATTCATAACACGCTTACGAGGACGCTGAGCAGTAACGCAAGAAATGCTTACTGAATACTGAACGCAGTGCACGCACAAAATGTTCATTAGTATCAATGTTTCTTGTTCAGTGCACCATGATGTATATGCTTACATACATACAAGTACGTGCACACGCATACATACACATAAACATACACGCGCGGCAGGGGAAGTAGAGACAGTACAGACATGTGAATATAATGCAGACACATATGACTGAACTTCTGATAATTTTGCGGTATATGGACTAAATTATAATCATTATACACACACACACACACACACACACACACACACACACATACACATACACATACACATACACATACACACACACACACACACACACACACACACACACACACACATATATATATATATATATATATATATATATATATATATATATATATATACATACTGTATATTCAAGTGAAACATAGCATTATAATGCATAAGTTGGTATTTATTAGGGCATTAATAGTCAGTTTGCATAATTTGAAAAACAAACACGGCTTTCAGTCAACTGATAAACTTTCTATGTACAGATAAACAATGAAAGCTACAAAGACCAGTGTCGATATAACACTAGTCTCTACACAAACATAAATCATATACTCCTGTCACTGAGCAACTTCTCTTTCCCTCCCCAGATATGAAGACATTGTCGGAGGGAAGCGCACAGAAGCGAGCTCGGAGGCGCAGCCCCAGTGTGAACAGAGCCAAGCCTCCCCGGTACCTCCGCTCGAGATCATCCAGACTCCGGCAGAGGTCAACGTCGTCCTGCAGGAGGGACAGCCCAAGAGCATCGTCCTAGACCACAGAGAAACGTCCTCCTCCGCCGCTGCACCGAAGGACGTTGTTAGCAAGCTCGGGTGTGAGAATCCCTCCTTCGACAGACATGAGACTGAATTCGCGGAGGCTACGTGCACTCGCCTCAACGAATCGGAGTCGTAGGAAGATCTAGTGCAAAGTGTCGGGTTTAATCGGGAACGTCCAAGAAGATAAAAGGCAATGCCGGCCGCCCAGTTTGATATTTGTGCAATATTACTTGTAACAACGAAAGGGAGAGAGGACTTGCAGTAGGCCATGACTGCCTTGTCCTCACAGACGCAAGACCTGTGACGATAGCCTGCATGGCTCTCTAATTCTTAGAGAAACAGAAAGACCTGTGACGATAGGCCTACATACTTTGTTCCTAGTGACATAAAAGACCGTACAGAGACGTTGAGATAAACCCTTAAGATTGTCTCGTTCTTAGAGACCTATAAGACTGTGACCATAAGTCTATATGAGTGTCTCTTTCAAGGCTAGAAGGACCTGTGACGATGGGTCACAGGACTTCATAGACACAAACATTAATGATAGGCCTATATTACTCCCTCGTTCCTACAGACGTAAAGGCCTTCAAGACTGTCCTCTTCCTAGACATAAGATCTATTACGATAGGGCTATATGACTGTCTCGTTCCTAGAGACCTAAAAGACCTGTGACCATAGGCCTGTATGATTTGTCTCGTTTCAAGAGGCGTAAAAGACCTGTGACGACAGGCGTACATGAATACCTTGTTCCTAGAGAACGTAAAAAACCGTTGAGATAAACATATATGTTTGTTTCGTTTCTAGAAACATAAGAATGCCTGTTATGATAGGTCTGTATGACTCGTTCCAATGATTGTCTCGTTCCAAGAGGCGTAAAAAGACCTGCGATGAATCCTACAT
>NC_091562.1:13918183-13933183 GCF_042767895.1 Penaeus vannamei
ACCGCAAGCTGCCAGGCTTGGCATATACGTACATGCCACTGCACATTGTAAGTGTTGAATTTAGTAATTGTTTTTACATATAGATGGCTCCACAAGTACTAAGTCACCAATGAGCCAATTACACAAACTGCCTGTCTCACCTGTTTACCCTTTTCCTTGATTTTCGATATTTTCTAATAATTAATCCTGTTGTTAGTAATGTCAGTAACAATGCAGTAATTATAATGTTTATAACAAAAATAACAATGTCAATATTGATAGCATTAGTAAAAAAAAAGCATTTTCCCGCATTTTTCAAGGAAAAGTGCGGTAGCATACTAATTGACTCCTTTGTGGCTAAGCATTGGCAGAGCCACCAATGTGCAGAAACATTAAATTGACAAAGGGAATGCACCATCTTCCTGTTGACAATGGTTTAATTGTTCACTAATTAATTTAGCAAAAGCAAGCAATAAGACCACTTTGTTGGATAATCTCTGGATCTTGCCTCCCAATAAAAATTCCTATCTATGCCACTGGAGTAGGGTATACAAGTGTCTGTATATTGGATAACCTCTCATATAGGAATATTAACTGTGACAAGGTGGATCAGTTACCAAAACTAGCACTTTCCCATGAAATACCATAATATGCAGTACCATTATCTCATAAACAATGAAAAAACGTGTTTTCAGCTGTCCTTAAGATTATGAGGGCCAAGTATAGGCCATCAAAAAACAAGAAAAATGAACACGGTACAATGGGACTATATATTCCTATAAATATGGATGCTGCTAATATCATCACTGACATTATGATTAGCAATATGTCATTAACAATACTAAATGGTATTATATTTATGAAAATCAAGGAAAAAGGTAAAAGGAAAAATAGGTAGGACAAGTAAATGACTCCTTGGTAACTAGCCAAAGCACTTGTGGATTTATTTATGAGTAAACAATCAATAAACTAAACTTATAGTGGACATATGTATGTAAATGTCATCCCTGGTGGCACTGGGTTAAGAAAACTAAACAGGACAAAAGACCATGTCATAAAAAGAAATAAATGTCAGAGATAAATAAACCAAAAGGAAGACTTAAAGCTTGTAAATAATGAAACAATTATTGAAGAAAATAGAACAGTTAAAAAAATCACTGGAGACAATAAATGAAAGAGAAAGTGCTAATCTGGTATCTTGAAAAAAGTGGTTTATTAACCAACTCAAAGGAAATAACAAGTTTTGATTTGCCTAAAGACATCAACAATATAACTCGAAATATCCTTAAAAGTCCCTGTAACAAATGCAGCAGGAGAACCAGATGAAAACCCTGCAGTCTTAAAAAACAAAACAAAAAAACTATGCAGCTATGTAAAACTCTTTGCGGTAATTCTTTACACTAAGGGCACACTTGCCAGAAACGAACTCCACATCACAACCTAAATTACTGTGCCTGGGTATGCAAACATTGTCTTCACCTTGGTATGCATGGCAAGACAGAGCTAAAACTCTGGAGCACTAAGTGGCTGTGAGTAGCACTCTCTGTGATTTTTTTCCTTTATTTGTGGCATTATCATTCATGTCTGCAGATTATTCCTTATGCCAACAACTGCAATGTTTTGTTCTCTAAAGAAATATCATCTTCAATTTACCCGAGCTTGGTGAATCAGTACCTTGCATATGGGAAATATCTCAAGTACAACTTTACACAGGTGAAAGCAACAATTCAATAGGCCAAAACTTCATATAATGGGAATATTTGAAGACTTAGTAGAACTGATACCTTTTGCAATAAAACTGCATCACCCTTGGACAACATGGCATCTGAATGGGAAGGCTATGTCTATCCCCAGTTCTCATCTTCAGTTAACACATACTAAAGGACATATGAGATAATGGAAAAGCTGTCATAATATACGTAGATTTTGCAAAAGCTAAGTATAAGGGTGAATCAGAAACAAGAGAAAAGTACAAAGATACAAACAGAATTTTCCAACAGATCACACAAAAAGTACTGATTCATGAATTTTCCTCTATTGAATCAAATACTGAAGTGGAGTGCTACAAAGTCCAAGTATGACTGGGATCATTGTTAGGGGTATTAAGAACTCTTGAGGAACATCACTGGCTAATCAATTGAGGATGAATATCAAAAGGTGTGGAGGACAAACTTAGAACAATATCTATATGCAATTTGTAAATATATATATATGTGTGTGTGTGTGTGTGTGTGTGTGTGTGTGTGTGTGTGTGTGTGTGTGTGTGTGTGTGTGTGTGTGTGTGTGTGTGTGTGTGTGTGTGTGTGTGTGTGTGTGTGTGTGTTTGTATGTATGTATTTGTAGCAGTAAGTTACAGTCTAATTTGAAATCCTTGACTAAAATAACATCCAGTCGAGGGAGTAGAGATTTTAAGGAAGTGACAAGTACGACAGAAAAGACCTTGATTGTTGTGAATGTGGTGAAACATACAAGATGGAGGGGTCTCACATGAAAAGATGATAATTGTCAATTAGGTTAGGTTAGGTCTGTACTTAATACCTAGAAATAACATTTATTTGTGCATATGCACATATGTGCTGTATGCCTAACCGCAAGAAATCGCATAAGACTGCTGTACGCATAACACTGGCCAAAAGAAAATTTGTTCTAAAGGCTTAGGTCTGTTTATGAGCAATGACATGAGCTTCAGTCACCATATTGAAAAGACAGTCATCAAAGGAAAAGTTGTAAGTGGATGGATGAAGAGGACTGTTACAAGAGATTCAGACCATCTACTACCACAACGTGAAAAACTAATGATTCCAAGTTTGAAATATCAGTGTTAATCCTTATAACAAGGTATATGTACTGTCTACTGTAAAATCTGTTGCAGCAGAAGGCCCTACAATTTTTAGCTACCAAAGATTTAATTAGTAGCCCAATGTGACCTCACCTGATTTTCCACACTCTTAAAGTGTGAATTTTGGGATTTTTTGTTCTTTATAATCAAAATCAGTCCAGGTGTTATCATTACTGGCATTAAGAATATCATTATGTTATTTAAATATCAATAGCAATCAAAAACAAAAAAGGATCTTTCTGCAAATCAACACTGGTTAATGGTTAAAACAAATAAGCATGCTTGACATCAATGTCATATAGAACTGACAATCATCAAAAAACAAAAAATATTTGGCTCCTTGTTGACTAGATAACTTGTGGAGCCATCTAAGTGTAAACCAATCAATAAACATATCATGCCATCATAACACAATGGGTTCAGTTTGGAATCCAAATTTTACTAAACATATAAGAAAACCATTTTCAAATGTCTTTTTTCCTAAAAATTAAAGAAAATGGCAAGTCTTTATCCCTGGGAAGGAATAAAAAAATATTTTTTTCACAGACATGAGGCAAATGGATAGATATGTCACAGAGGGAAAATGGATAGGCATTTCATAACATATGTAATGAAGATCAATTAAAATTAGCATCAAATCAGGAGAGAGAATTAAAGTGAGCAATCTCCTCCAGATAAGGAAAAACATACAATTGACTAGAATAAGTGTTCAAACATCCCACCTAGGAAAATGCAAAATCACAGTTCCTTAATCTATGGCCAAAACCCATAGCTCAGTGCTCTATGATTTTAAAAGAAATTCAGTTGACTGGTGACATTCTATACAAGTTCCAGCTATCAAAATATGGACAATTCTAGAGGATGGCCCTACTATGATCTTTTGCTTGAGCTAAAAAACAGTAAATAAGTTAGAATGAATATATAGATATAAACATTATACATTGCAAGCCTACCCCCCCCCCCAACACCAAACCTTATGATATTTCCTTTAGCATATTGACAGACAACAAATTAAGCATCTCTTGCCACAAAGATTTGAATATATACATATATATAGCCTACATATAAGAAAGATAGAAAGAAAATTATGCCCTAAGTCAAAGTTTACACCATGCAGTGAAACAAATGCACATTCTTATGATTTTTTTTTATAGAACCTTGGTTGGTAAATGCCATATATCTCTCTATCACTAAAATCCATTTCTTTAGATGTAACTTATATTTTATATATAAATTCAAAACTGCTCCCTGCATCCCTGTTGCAATTTGACTGTTCCCATAACAGTAAAATAAGCTTATTTCAAAGAGTGTATATACCCAACTGGTGGTAAAACATAAGTATGTGAATGTACACTTATATGAACATGTGCATATGTACATATGGTTGTATATTTACATCCAAAGTGAGTTAAAAAGTCAATCAAAAGTTCTGTCCCACCACTATATATATATATTGAATGTATTGCGTGTATTGAATACACCTTGACTCATGTGTTGATGGATGTATATATCGGGTTACAGTTCACAAAGGGGGCCATCAGTGTTATGCAGGGCAGTTCAAGAGTTAACACTGGCCTGACAACATGTGTATACTGATCTAGAGACTTATTAAAAGCCTTCACTGTTCCCATTATGCATATTAAACACATTCATGTACAAATGTACATATCATGAGTGCATGTATATCATTGTACATACTATGTACTTTAATATAAAGGCCTGCTTGGAAAACTGTAAAATATAGACTTTCTGATGTTGTAATAGTATAGGCACTGGTTAAAAATATTGTAAGAGGATGTAAATCTAATTGTAACAGTGGTTATGATTATTATATTGATTACAGGTTCGACGGCATTCCAATAAACAGTGAAGCGAGTATGTTGCAGTGGTATTATTCACCTTAAACTGCCACAAATAAACTAAGCATATGAAATGGGACATTGTATATATGTGTGTCATATATATATATATATATATATATATATATATATATATATATATATATATATATATATATATATATATATATATATATATACATTTTTTTTTTTTTTTTTTTTTTTTTTTTTTTTTTTTTTGTTGTTGTTGTTGTTGTATATGGACTATAGTAAAATCCAAAAAAAATATTCTAATAATTGCTTTGCAGTATATCACTGTTTAGCAATATATATTTTTTCTATCTTTTGGTAGGGGTTCCCAACCTCTTTAACATTAATGCACTTACTATATCAAAAAAATTAGCTAATAGATGCAATACTTTTTACAGCCCTCCCAAGATTTCATTTCTGTCTCATAGAACAGGGTTTTAAAAAACTTTTTAATACCAAAAACCTCATTCTAAAGTGTATGAAATATTTAGATCTTATTTCCAATGGCAAAAAACTGTTGTGAGACACTTTTGGGATTTATTGGTCTTCACTTACAATACATTCAACCATCCCACATGACAGTAATGTTGCTAGGGTTCCTGCATTGTTGCCAGAGGTTTGCCTCCAACCTTGTGTTTGAAAACTGGACTCAATTTGATGAATCTCATTTTACTTTTAAACTATTTTTCATGATAAACATCATTTCATTATCAACCCATTATGGAGAGGTAATAAAGGTTGTCAGTTATTACCTCCCCCAAGATTATGTTTTTGGTGGTGTTGGTTAGTAAATTTGTTGGTTAGTTGGTTAGCTGGATAACTCAAAACATTATTAACAGATTTTATTTTTTTAAATTCTAGGTGTATGCCTTAGCCCAATGGAGTTGGTATTAAATTTTTGTGGTAATCTAAGTCATGATCCGGATCATGACTTATAATGATGAATTTAAATGATCATTAGCATTGCAAGATAGGGAAACACATATCACCAGTGTCCTTGAGAAAGAGGTGATTTTAATATAATTCCTAAAGTGTGAATATTTTTATTGCATCAGAGAGCCTATTGCTTTAGCAAAACTGAGTTTCTAGTTACATATATCAGACAACAGTAAATCAATTAAATGAGTGGAAAACCTGTATGCATTTAGCAACTTACATCCTACTAATTACTTCATTTATTAACTCCTTCTTTAAGCATCTAACTTCTTTGAATGTTTTAAAATATTACTTTTTATAAATGTATAATGATTATAATTGAAGTGATATACGAGTTTACACTTTCATATTCAATTATGCATACAAAATAATTAGAACAGCTATGAATGATTCAACATAAATCATGTACAAGGGGGCTTCAAAAAGTTTGTGGAAAAATTCCATAACTAAAAATTGTTTGGGAGGATTTTGATTTCAAGACACCTAAACATTCTTGTACCTATGTGTTATAACATGTTCAAACATGAACCCTTAAATGCTGGTAAGAATGCATCACTGCCAGTTGAAAGTCAGGCACCATTCAAGCATCATGGAATCCACAAAAATTGAGACCAGAACAAACAAAGTTCATGGTGAAACTTTGTTAGGAGAATAGGCAGACCACTGATGCTCTGAAACAAGTTTATGGTGATAATGCCCCAAAGAAGTTAACAATCTACAAATGGATATGTCACTTCAGAAGTGGAAAAAAACAAACTTGAAGATGAGCTCTGCAGTGGCAGGCCAACAATGTCAGTTTGTGAGGAAAACATTGTTGTTGTTCACGACTTGACTGAAAAGGATTGACGAATAACCACTGAATCCATTGCAGATATACTCAAGATCTCCATGGGTTCTCCACACACAATTCTTGTGGAGAGTTTGGGACTAAGCAAGCTTTCAGCTAGATGGGTCCCTAGGCTGTTGTGCCCAAATCAGCTGCAAACGAGGGCAGATCTTTCAATGGAAATTTTGAATATGTGGGATGGGGACTCTGAAGCTTTTCTACGAAGAATTGTGACGGGATGAAACATAGCTCTACCAGTACGATTCCAAGGACAAATTTCAATCAAAGCCATGGCTGCCTTGAGGCAGAAGTGGACCAGTCAAAGCAAAATCTGAACGTTCAGGAGGAAAGGTTATGGCCACTGTCACTGGAATGCAGAGGGGACTTTGGTAGTTGACTTCCATAAGAACAAGATGGCAATTACATCTGCTTTTATGAAGGCGTTTGGGAAAACTGTCTAAAAAAAATCTCGGAAAAATGCCCTGGAAAACTGGAATGTCCTTTTCCACCATGACAAGAGCTGTGCTACGTGAATTTCAATGGGATCTCCTCCAACATCCCCCTTATAGCCCTGATTTAGCCGCATCTGACTTCTTTTTGTTTCTAAAGTTGAAAAAATCATTGAAAGGTACCAATTTTCCATCAGTTGAAGATGTAAAAAGAGCTCCACTGACATGGTTCAGATCACAAGAACCTCAATTCTACTCAGGCAGACTTAAAGGCTGGTATCATTTGCAGAGGTGTATCAACCTTAATGGAGCACATATTGAAAAATAAACATCATAACTGAAAATTTTTTTCATACTATCCTTTTTCCATGGACTTTTTGGAGCCCCTGTAGCAAAGCAGCTTTTCTGGAACCTAGGGGACTCATCGCCATAGTTCGTGCTCCGTCAAAACGCTATGCCTAACTCCCTCAAGGAGCTGAGAAACGAGCGCCAACCACCACCTCGCCACGACCAACAACTGTCTTGAAAGCAGACTTCTCTTCCCACCATTATTAGCATATTTTTTTCAAATAAATGTTTTATTTTAATTTCAAGATACATCAAATTAATTCTGAATATGAAGCGCAAAGAAAATCAAAGCAATCGCAAACAGAACGAACAATATAAATCCCAAGACGAATTTACTTTAGAGCAACTGGTGAGCTCCTCAGACAGTTGGCTCGAGCTAGTGACATAACAACAACAAACAAACAAACAATAAGTATCTGCTTTTTTATCATTATTTCATATTTGATGCTTTCTGTCTTTTTTTGTGTTTTTCGTGTCTTTTTTTTTGTGTTCTCATATTGAATAAAACCATTTTTTCTCGAATGCAGTGTTTCCCAACACCAAACTATATATAATTTCTTTTAAAATAATTTTTAACGCTACCATCAATAACTAATTGCTCGGCCTAAAATTAAACAAGAACGGCAGGTTAAAGCCAACCCTTACACCCCCTCTTAATAATCTCTTAAGGATACGAACACATTTGGTAAACACTAACATGAATCTATCTATAGTTACTACCCCATTTCAAATGTGTCGTATAACACTTTTGGGAGCCTTCAGATGCTCAAGTTAAAGATTAAATATTAAAAAAAAATCTTTATTCTCATTTTCAAAATATTTTTCTGATATGCCATTACCCTGCCTCTGTAAATGGGGGAATGTCAAACCAAAGTGTTGCATGACAGTTCCGTGACAGCAGAAATGACAGCTAATATCGTTTGTTTTCCTCAGTTTAAAGACTTGCTTAAACAGTGCCTATAACACATTTTATTATCATAACATATCACTTTCTGTTTTACAAAAATAAAGTTTTGTTATATGAATTAAATATGTATTCTGTATTATATACTGCAGTATCAGTTAATCTAACTCACACATTGTCTCCATGTCATAAAATAAATTTAAGCATATCAGGACTTTTTTCTATTATGAATGACATAAGAGGATTTGTGCATGAAATATAATGGAAAGCTATTTAAATAGTCTTTTAGATCTCCAACAACAGGTGATCGAATAGGAAGTATGAACTACATTAGCATTTTTTTTTTTTGCTGTGTTATTTGGCAGTCCATTCCTGAAGGGCACTTGACTATACCCCAAGTTCACCACTGAATGAAAAAAAAGCAACAATACTTACCTCTGCTGCATTGAATGAAGCTCGTCATCAGCAATTTTCATCTACACATTATTCACTGCACTTTTAAATATACAACTTTAGTCTTCTCTGAGTTAGAAAAACATTTTCTAGGTCATAACACCCATAGTTTCAACACAAACCAAAATCCTTTTAAAACTTGCTCTCTCTCAATCTAGGGTTGTGGTTTAAGACACTCAAATCCATGCTTGGAGAACTTCAGTAGTGAATTCTATTTATTCATCAATAACTTTGCTGTATTTTCATCCTCCTTGGACTGCATCACTTTCACTTCATACCATTATGGTAGAAATTAAATGAAGCAAAGTTTTACTTCCTTTTTCTGATGAAAATCTTTAGAAACATTTCTGTGGCATAGCTAAATAGTGATGAATAATTTCTTTTAAATTTCAAAATTTCATCACACTTTGTTTACCATTACATCCATCAACAGACAAGACCAGCAGATTCTTTGCTTTCAGGTTACATACTCCACATATACTGCTTATTACTTATATTCAACATCAGTGACTTAAATATCTAATGATAGCAATACAATAGTCACCTACAAAAAATATACAAAACATCAGAGGTATAATAAGTACAGAAGTTATTTTCGAGTTTTATTAATAATCTTATATAAATCTGTTTTAGCACATCTAAAACTGGTTGGGGTTTGGCTATCTTAACAAAGAATAGAGTGTTTGTTGTATAAACAGACAGCAGTTAAGGCATTGTCTACTCGTCTTCAAATTTTTAACTGTCTAGTTCTTGCACTTTCCTTCCATGACACTGTCTTCAATAGAACACTGATATTTTCCTTTATCAATTTTGTAAACATTTGTGCTCCAAATGTTAGAGTCTGTAACTGCAAATGACAAGAAAAAAGTAATAATAATAATAAAATATATCTCAAACATATTACTTATCACTTTTGATGGAGCAAAGCCACTGCAAACCATAAACAATCTTATTGAGATAAAAGGATCCAATAACCTCAAAGTAATTTCTAAGCACTTCATTTTCATTACGGATGAAAACCAAAAGCTTTCTTGAAACTACCTGTGCAGGTGGCAATCCCTAATAACACAAAATGCAGATTTACAATGGCACAATGGTATACCTGTCATATGGAACATATTTCTATGTATATATATCTTTTACCAAATATCTGGTGATATATCTGACTTTCTTTCCTCCCTAATGACTGTAGGGATCAAAGAGTGTTGTAAATTTTCTGATAAATCCAGAAGCAGTGAGATGTTTGATACTAATGACTTTTAGATTAAAATCCTATTTCTCAACCTTCTTTTTCAATTCTCTATGTAATACAGCACTACAATATGAATGCAGTAGTCACCTGACACCTTGAGCAACCTTGTGAATAGCTGATACCAACTGAATAATTTAATATAATGCTCAGACTTCATTTCATATTTCATTTCTTTGTACACTAGACAATCAATGTTGTATGAAGAAAGATCAGAATATAATATATGCCTTGTGTTGACCTGTATCACTTTTAAAATATATTGCCGTTAAAAAACACTGCCAATTCCTTAAAAAAATTGTCTCATCTCTAGGTGTAAGGCTGTAATGTGTCAGTTTATGACAGCCAAGTTTACAAATTAGATACTGAATTGACATTCTAGGACATACATATTCCCTATGGTGTTTCATGTGCCTAATAATGAAGAAAACTGTGTTTCAACTTTATTTTTAAATTTGTAAATAATTTTCATTTAAGTGATAAATCCTCCTTACAAACAAACTGATGGGCTTTGGTAGCTAAATACAGTATATACCACTGGAAAACACAATTGATCTTTTTCTTATAATGAAAAATAATATGAAAAAGTAACAATAAAAAAAGAACTTTTTGAATCTGTTTCTTTGGCTGGAGGGTACGGTTTCTAATGGTTTGTGAAATGCAGTTATATTCCTGTATCACTTACTTGATATGCAATTTCCTATGTGCTTATCTCCCCACAGAATTTCCGTCACTTTCACTGGCATCAACAAAGCAACAGACATTCATCACATGCATGCCGATACTGTCACACAATTGCAGTACAACATCTTGAAGAAATTGATAACAATTCCATATCTGTCTACTTTGCCTGAGGAAAGTTCTTCTGGTGTCCACAGCTCAATTAGGGGGAAAAATAACCTTTTGAGAAGACGAACTGTCTCTCACTGGGAAGAAATAAAACTTTCTCCTCTCAGTTCACCAAAAAAAAAGAGAGAAAAAAAAATAAGGCTACCACTATATCACATCACAGATGAAGAGTGCTTGGTTTTGTTCCCGAGGGGGGGGAGGGGCTGTGGTCCCGTGGTGACCCTGGCTAGTCACTGTCCGAGCCCACTTGGTTGTTCTTCTTTCGTTTTCTTGCTGGCTTTTTGACATCTTCCTCCTGCCGGAAAAATAGAGAGTGCAGAATTTAGTAAAACTAAACCATAATACCAATATCTGCTATGTAGATCATTCTAAGCAAACACTTTATTGCTAACACTATATTGAATTTGATTTTAACAAATAATAAGTACTTCCACTCACTCCACTATACTATGGAGTCTAAAATAATCAATATCAAGAAATAATTCAAAGTCAATGGCAAAAAAGGAATTTCACTCTTCTAGAGTAATCCTGCAATGATTTTTTCATGATAATTCTCTAGAAAAAGGTGCATAGCACTCAAAGAGACTTACATTCAGAAACAAAAACATTTGGTTCTTGATAATAATTTTTCACTGAAAATTCCATATCTCAAAATCTATGAACTAAACTTCTACATGTCGATATGAATTTCATGTCCCCTACATAAGTTTATATCATCCACCAACAAAGGTGTGAAATAACAAATACCTGACCGTTTCTGCGTTTTTTTTTTTTTCACAATACCCTCTTTTTCTATTATATGCTAGACATATGTATTGCAACTCCCGTAATGGTGATTATGTTCTGGGCATATGAGGATCGAATCCAAAGCTAACCACTGGACCACTGCTGCAGCTGGAGACATATACATACATACAAACACACTTAAGAGGCAGGCCAACCTCTTCAGTTCCTGGTATAAAGCAGACTGATTCACTTCATCATTTTCAGTTATCTATTTCTTTACTATTATTCTTATTACTTTTCAAGTTCTAGCTAGGATTATTCTCATTCTGAGAAGAGAGTCATACTATAAGGCTTGTCAATAGGACTTTTTGCAACATGAATGAATACTCTACACTTTGTGATTTAATACTTAACAATAGAGTAAATATAGTCATGGAAAAAAAGACATGATATTTCTTGAAATATATAATGCCTTTGATAAAGTCTGGAGCTACTTTATTGAAGAAGTTGAAGGGTTTAATATCATTCTACGAATCATTTGTATCACCTATGCTAGTGTCTAATTATTTATACACCGATTTTCACCCCACCTGCCTAAAAACCACCTCCTCATTGATGTCAGCATGCAGTTTCTCTCATACAGACACACCAAAAAAATTAAAGCATGGATTATAAATAATTTCCAAAGAAAAGAAGAGAAACCAAAAATTGTTACAACTTAGCTTCTATTCCTTAAGTCTAATATCCAACTTCATTCTTAAAACTCACTATCTGGAGACTTGCCTCACTACTCTCTTCTTCACTTTCTGATTCCTGTTTCTTCCGTCCCTTTGGCTTTCTACCTCGATTAGACTTGGTTTTTCTTTGAGGTTCAGGCTCCGGCTCTTCCTCTTCCTCTTCTTCAATAAGGGCAAACAAATCACAATATTTTTTCTTCTGCGTTTCAGTACACTGATTTTGGGCTGTTTGCAGTGTATCCTGCATGGTAGTTAATGCAAAAAATGTTGTTTGACCGCATGCTGTCCGCAAATGGTTCAAATGTGATAACACTTGGTCCAATGGGACTGCACTGGCTTTTGTACTTTGGTTACGTTTCCGTTTGTTTGGTGATGGCTGCGGTTTGTTGTTGACAACATCATTGATAAGCTTTGCCATCTTGTCTTCATAGCGTTGAACCCAATACTGCAGGATGGTAGCCACTGTTGGGTCCTCCAGCCTGCATTCTCTCTGAAGCAGTGTTCTTAGCAGGACCTCTGATGGACTGCAAAACAAAAAAAATATTAATGTTTCATCATCTACATATCCTTCTCATGTCAAAAAATATCTTTGTTCTTCCATGTCTGTAAACGTTCCCTATTTGCATATCAAAAGACACAAAACTTACGATTCTCTTCGTAGCATCATGAGGATATTAGAAAGTGCCTCCCCATGGGTGTTCGTGACAACAGCAGAATGTGAGGTAAACTTGAGCTTCGGCATCACAGACAAGCAACAGTCGACAGGGATCTCATGAGCCTTGGCGAGTTGCCACAAAAAGAGTTGTTCTACCGTCTCCCACTGCAAACTTTTTTCTGCAAAGGTAAAATAAGTATTCATTCACCCTATTCTACTAACTTGTTATACCAATAAAAAGTAAGTGAATGACAGAGGGAGAGAGAGAGGGAGAGAGAGGGAGAGAGAGGAAGAGAGGGAGAGAGAGGAAGAGAGGGAGAGGGAGGGAGGGAGGTGGAGGGGGAGAGGGAGAGGGAGAGGGAGGGGGAGGGAGGGAGGGAGGGGGGGAGAGAGAGAGAGAGAGAGAGAGAGAGAGAGAGAGAAAGGAGAGAGAGAGAGAGACAGAGAGAGAGAGAGAGAGAAAGGGAGAAGGAGAGGGAGAGGGAGAGTTAGAGGGAGAGGGAGAGGGAGGGAGAGAGGGAGAGAGAGAGGGAGAGAGAGAGGGAGAGAGAGAGGGAGAGAGAGAGGGAGAGAGAGAGGGAGAGAGAGAGGGAGAGAGGGAGGGAGAGAGAGAGAGAGAGAGGGAGGGAGAGAGGGAGAGAGGGAGGGAGAGAGGGAGAGAGGGAGGGAGAGAGGGAGAGAGGGAGGGAGAGGGAGAGAGGGAGAGAGAGAGAGAGAGAGAGAGAGAGAGAGAGAGAGAGAGAGAGAGAGAGAGAGAGAATAATAAGTTTATATTCACATCTACTCAGCAAATCTATAAAGTTGCTTCAAATAAAGACCAAACACAGAAAAAAAGAACTTACCTAAAATTGCTGCAAAAGAATTGTTGTCAAACATTTGCAAGGATCCTTGCAGGACCATGCACACTAAATCATGTAACTGCGATGAGTCTAGTCTCTCTAACACTAACTGTAACAGCTCAGCATTTCCCATTGTCTGTTTGGTAAAGCTATTGTATATATCAGGTATAATCCAGCTTAGCACTCTAGGATCTTCCTCGCTACACAGCCGCAGGTCTCTGATAATAAATCCTGCAAAGTCCTTCAGGCCCGCCGCTTTGTACAGGTCACGGTAGATGAGGAAATAACGTTCATTATTTTCTTGGACTTTCTCTGTTTTGATGTTTGATGATTTGAGGAAGTACAGGAAGTGATAGCCAACTTGCTGTGATATCTTGTGCATCTCTACCAGTAACTGCAGCTGAGGCTGTCTTCGACGATCATCCTCAGGAAGAATGACAAGGTTGTCAAAGAGGACGTACAGAGGTCGCCCGAGGCTTTCCTGAATACCCCTGCAAAAAAAAACAAGATAAATACAAAGAAAAAATTACATCTATAAAATTATACAATAAAAAAATACTACATTTAGTTCACAATTAACACCATTCAGTGAATAAACATGCAAAGCATAGTAGTAAAATGGCCTTATGAAGACAAGAAAAAATAAAAAGGTTTACCACAGAAAAAAATGACTGAGGTGTTAAACAGAATAATATCAAAAGCTATTATACTTTAACAAAGCATTACATTCGGGGGATAGTAGATGAAACATTCTCCAGAATTATTGCATTTCAAGCCTTTCTACATTCCGACTTACTCTGGGCTGATGTCTTGAGGCAGGAGTGAACAGCCAGGATGTAGGTCGTCGTGCAAGAGGTGACACAAGCATGCTGCTAAATTTGATAACTCATCCTGAGCCAGGTCCTCACTTAAGAGATGGTTGCACACCTTCTGAAGCTGATCACATCTGAAATACATATTCTTGCTTCAATATCTTAAATATATATATAAATGTATTATTTCTTACATTAGTGAATCCTTTGGATGCAACGATGCCTGTCATAGCAGTAGGCCAGAGTTTCCTTCCCATGGTCTGAACTTCAGAATGCACATTGCAACAGAGCAGCCCTTAGTGGCCTACTGCTTTAAGCCTGATTGGTGGCTTCAAAGGGTTGTTTGCCCAAGAGGATTCCCAATGCAAATTTGTCAATTTGATGTCTCCTTTAGAGATAGACTGCAAATCCCCCTGAAATTATGGCATACACTCAAATCCTACTTTTTGAGGACCTCCTAGTACTGGGGTAAATGACACAGCTTACAAAAATCTAATACTCCTTTGAAAGAAAAGTAGTACATCAATGAAT
>NC_091562.1:13948183-13963183 GCF_042767895.1 Penaeus vannamei
TGCATACAATCTTTTATTTTGTAAAAATAAGACTAGCAAAAATGAGAGAAAATCCTTTTTCATTCCTCAATAAAACCACATTCCATCTTGGACAGTGTGTGTTATACACCTTATTTACTGAAATGGAATCTAATGTACATATAAACAGGTTCAATCCATCAACTAAAATGTACATCATGCATCTCTGAATATGTAAAACCATGAAATGGCTTGTTTGCAAAACTGAATTTGTATTTGGTTAGCACACAGCTTTGTTCATCCTGTCCACAGCCTACATAGGGACAATGTATATTAACCCATCACCGACGGGTAAAAATTTTGTCAAGTTTACGTATGCACCGGCTTGTTGGCGCGCACTGGCAGTTTCCCCTGTTTGCGCCCGGCTCAATCGGTAGTTTGCGAGTGACATATAGCACCTAAAGCTTTTATTTTTCTAAAATTTATAAAAATATTAACATTTTGAAGGTTTACCTTCACTTTAGGTGCCATTGCCTAAAATCTTTACCATATAAATGAAGCCGCTACTAGTGGAGAAAAACAACCTCTGTCCGACGAGCCAGTAGCGCAGGAATGGGCATGGCATGATGCCCCCGGCATTTGGTCCACAACAGCCATGGCATGTACGTACGTGACACCCGGCGCCAATGGGTTAAGTGACAAATGAAAGGAATACTTAATTGTTTACAATTATTATCCCGAAGAAGCCACTTTTTGCCAGCTCTGCTCACTCCCCCAACCCTGCACCCACAATTTCCCATCCATGTCTGTCTCAGCTTCTATGCTACCAACAGTATGAAAACAGTTGAACCCCTAGCGCTGGTACATTTATATGCCGAAAATAATCAGTTCAGTTAGATTTGTGAAGTCATGCTTTGTCTGGGCCTTTTCTCTGGAGTGGCTCGGCCTGTGTTAACTATTTCTAGTTAACTCACCAAAAATAATATTTTCTGGGTGGTTTCAATATCGGCGTGCAGGTGAGTCCGGCAACCTGCCTGTGCGCCACCGGCCATGGGCGACAAAATCTGAGCACGAGCTCCAATCTGGCATCACACTGGCAGGATGCCTGGCAATGTTTACTTTTCTGGGTGTCTCATATGTGGGATACCCGTCGTAAGTGGCTTAACATATCACCACTCTTATTTTGATGTACTTTCAGTCATTCATACTCAGAATAAATCGAAAGTTTTTGATGACTGCTCCTCCACAATAGGAATTATATGAAGCCCAGTGGCTAGGGGTCAAGACTATGTTAAAAAAATAACAAATACGTTTAAAAAAATAAATAAATGTATAAATTTGTAATCAATTACTTATCATTTCCTAATAATACATATAAACCTACTATACTATCAACTTCTAGTGGTCTATATCATACTGATCAGGACCAGGGCCAGCATACAAATTTTATATTGAAAAGTAACAACAAAAACAAGTTCTACCCTGATAACATTATTCACATTTACCCAGTGCCGACAGGTATAAATGTTTGGCAAGTGGACATGAGATCGGGATTGTTGGCGCACATTGTCAGTTTCCCGTTTGCGCCTGGCTCGATCGGTAGTTGAGTGAGCGACATTTGGCACCTAAAAGTTTTTATTTTGCTATAATTTATAAAAATATTATAATTTTCAAGGTTCACCTTCATTACAGGTGCCACTGCCTAAAATCTTTACCATATAAATGAAGCCGCTACTATCGGAGAAAAACAAACTCTGTCCGACAAACCAATGGCGCAGGAATGGGCATGATACGATGCCATCCGTGTTTCGGTCCACAACAACCATGGCATGTATATGGATATGCCACCCCTCGGCTACGGGTTAAGGATTTGTAAATTGTATAATAGATCAATTCTGAAAGGGAGCTGCATATATTTTCCTTTTTTTCAATTTCAGATCACAAACCTTGATGGTAGAGGAAAATAGTAATCAATGCCTATTTCTTTGCTTATAACACACATTTCTGACTTTAAACATTTTCAATCTTTACCCACAAATGTTTCCACAGCCTTTCATAGTGTCAAACCTTTGCTAACTATTACCTTTTTGCCCAATAGGCTAAGGAAGACGGCTGCAAAATTATCACAAAAATATCTGGCTGAGCAAAATATTGATCAATGTCCATTTCCTGGTTTATAGCATAACAATAGATACAACCACTTCCATCTTCAAATCCTTTTCCACATATGTTTTCTAGCCTTGCCCTGTTTCATTTTTTGGTGAACTAGCTATTTCCTTTTTGTCCACCTGCTCACATATCCATGTGGCAATTTGTTTAGATAAAGGATTAGCCTCATGGGCAGCACTCTATCTGCACCAGTACAACAATAAAGAAAAGTTACTAAATGATGGATATTGCACTTTTTCTGTTGGAGAGGTCTGGTGCCTTAAAGTGTAATAACCAAAATGACAATCTAAAACGAGCTGATTTCTTTCAACAATACAGAGAAAACTATCGTTAGGAGGGGTATCAAAACATTCAATAACGAACAGAACTACATGTTACAGAAGGGTTGGTACTGAGGGGTTCGAATCAGGGCTGAGGAGTCAGTACTCAAAACACCCAACTCTGAGTCACTAATTTCTTGTGTGACCGACTAACTCCAATCCCTAGGTATATAAAAATAGAAAAAATAAATAAATAAATAAAAATAAATAAAAAAATAAGAAAGGAATAATAATTTTTAAAAATTCATAACTACAGGCGACCTTTTAACCCCATGGTGGTGGGAAATCAGCTGGTGTCAGTGTTTGTTTACGTTTTGTTTCTCATCATTCTGCTGACAGATGGTAGCATTAACCTAGTGCCAACAGGTAAAAATGTTTGGCAAGAGGACGTAAGAACGGGATTGTTAGCATGCATCGGTAGTTTCCCCTGTTTGCGCCTGGCTCGACCAGTATTTTGCGAGCAACATTTGGCACCTAGAAGATTTTATTTGGTATAATTTATAAAAATATCATAATTTTGAAGGTTTACCTTCATTATAGATGCCATTCCCTAAAATCTTTACCATATAAATGAAGCCGCCATTATCAGAGAAAAACAAATTCCATCCGACGAACCAGTGATGCGGAAATGGGCATGATACGATATTATCCATTTTTCAGTCAACAACAGCCATGGCATGTACATACATGCCATTTAGTCAGCTACGGGTTACTATGATTTCTTGTTCTCTTGGGTGGAAATAAAGTGTTATGTTTGAAAAGTAGTATTTTTACGATTTATGTAGAGGTATGAGTTGGAGTCGGGACATTTTTACCGACTCCAAGTCCGATTCCAGCAGCACAAAATTACTTTTGACTGCAACTTTGACTCCGATTCGGATTCCACAGCCTGGTTCAAATTTGTCTCATTCTGATTTATGTCTTAAATAGTTGTTCCAAAATTCATAAGGATTCACTGTGAAGTGATTTTATTCCCATTCTGAATGTATTATCCCTTGTAATATGCAGATAAGCCACAGGCCTTCCTAGGGAAAGTAAACATCTGCGATGAGAAAATTTCTCCTGAAGGTACCAACACTGAGATATGTAGTGTCAACAAAAAGCGAGGTAGGTAATGACATTACCCTCTCCTCTCCTAATCTGTTTGTTTCAATAGAAATAAATGCTAAAAAAATAATATATGTATATTTTTGTATCTAATGCAGCATTATCATTTAACAGATTTGAACCAGAGAATGTGATCGCAAGCAAGAGGAGTGGTTGAATCACCACAGGGTTGTTTGGTTGGATGTATAAAAGTGGTGTCGTGGAATTGAAGGATGTTGACCCTTCCAATTTAGTGGCAACAGATATGCAGAAATCCTAGAGGTGTCCCCCCCAACAGTTGTCGTCAATTTCCTGAAACTGAGGACAACAGCCCACTCCACACCAGCCATGTTGTCCAGGATTGGTTTCATGAACACCATGACATCAGGCTACTACCACATCCACCCAAATCTCCGGATCTCAACCCAAATTGAAGACATATGGGCGGCCATGTTAAAATGCATGAGACAAGACCACACCTACAATTGTGTCACATTCATATATAATGCTTTGCAAGCACGGGAATGTCTATGATGTAAGGAAGGCCATGCCTTGACAGCCGAGTTAGTGGCACCTATGCCTTGATGCTTGAAATATGTTTCGGCAGCAAGGGAAGGGAACACAAAATAGTAAACTTAAATATATTACCATTATCTTGTTTTCCTTATTTTGCTCATAATGGAATATAACAATAGTCATTAGGTGATATGACAGCAACAATGTGTACGAGTAGCACCTGTCATATCAATTGTCTGGCAATGCCTAATAATTGTCTTCTTTCTTATGATGGCCATTGATCCAACATAAAAGAGTTTAAGAAGACTTATTGATTAACGACAAAGTATTATAACATACCATAAATCATCTGTGAATCTATAATCTAAAATTGGTGATTTGCCACATATACCAAAAAAGTAGTTGGAAAATCTGGGATACCAACTCTTGTAGCATTAACGATATTTCAAAAAGTATACTTGCTAGTGTCAGAATGTTTAGCATGACTTTCTAGTGATATTTTTCTGTGTAGCTGTACTTTTTGCGTCCAATATTCAGAGAAGACAAAAACAAAAACAAAGGGGAAATCCATCTAGCAACCTGATCATCAACCATTCCCTCCTCTCCATTAGCTTGGTTGCCATAATGTATGGAAAAACAAAACATCAGTTCCTAATACACTGAGACATATGAAGATAATTTTCATTCTGCTATAGATATGTTTGAACCAAAAGGATGATATACAGCAATTTCCAATTATACATTTATAAGTGTACCTGTTAGTCAGGGTGAAAGACCATAAAACTTACTTTACTATTAAAGTCTTTCCAATTATTTACTCCATTAAAAAGAAGAAAAAAAAAAAAAAAATTCACAAACCGTTCCTTAAATTACCGTTAAAGCCTAAAATATTTATGAAATTGTAGTATGGTTATGCTTCACATCTTATAATATTCAGCGAGAAAATAAAAAAAGAGTAAGATTAATTCATTCCTTACTGATTTGGCATTTCAAGATGGAGCAATTTTAATAGAATTTGACTGTATCTAACTGATTGAATCTTACATCCCTGTTTCCTGCACAAAATGAACAACAAATTTTAAATATACAAATAACTAGCAGTATTTATATTAAAGCACGAACTAAACCATTGAAAATCAAACTGAAACAAATTTGCATGACATATAATGAAAAAGTAACACCATTTGTGCCCATTCATGATGATACTTCAGAAAATGAAAATAAAACAAAAACTATATATTCATCATGATAGTATACCCATCAATTTCAGCCATTTTTTTGTCTTACCAACTACCTAACTTACTATGCTTTCGAATTTTTACTTCTAAGGTCAACTTGTAGACCAAAGAAATTACAAAATTATTATGCATCAGTTTAATCATATATTATAATAGTAATAAAAACAAACAAACAAACAAAAAACATCATCAGATAAAACTATGTTCATGCATCTTCATGGAATATAAATTCACATACCAGATACTTTGTTTACAAAAATAAGTCAACAACAATTTCACTGAAAAACAAACTGTACAGTCTTACCTCGGCTGTGGGTCCTTCTCATTCTGCAACTCCACAAGAATGTTCCTCAATTCACTATCCAGAAATTCCAAGTGTTTACTTATGTCCACTTTTTCCTCCACACTATTCACATCATTAACTTTGGCTTTCATCTCCACCCCTTCGGTCACTGGAACAGCAACGACATTTTCTTCCACTTTGACTTTGGCGGTTGGTGGCGGTGGAGGGGTTTTAGACGTGGGAGGCTCTTCCTCTTCATCACTGAACATTGCTTCGTCCTCACCAATGTGGTTACTATTATTAACATCATTGTCACTGTTCACTGATGATGTTGTAAAGTCCAGACCAGTCTCAACCATGAGGTCCATTCTGGTGACATTTGCTGATGAGACTGGAGCAACAAAGTCCTCTGGTTTCACATCTCCAGATGCAGAGTTTGCACAAAATTCAGGGAATGTATCACGTATGAGCTTTCGCAGCTCAGTGTCCATACGAGGATTGTCAAAAAGTGGTTCAAGTGACTGTACAACTCTTTTCTCAAGGATCTGTTTTAGTGAATTACAAACCCCACTTCGTATCTTATCAGCCAATGGCGGGTGGAAATTTGGTATGATCTGAAAATAAAATGAAATATAATACATGTCAATAAACTCCAAGGGCTTTTAATTCATGCATATACAAGAAATTAGAAATATATCACAATACATAAACTTGTAGGAAACTTCCTGAAATATACATTTGGTGATTTACTTTATACTTTATGTATTATTATTTTACTGTTTACTATATGCAATGCCCTGCTGCCAGGTGTCTCTGAATTTCTCAAATTTCTTACTTCTCTAACCAGAAAGGGTACTTTCCCAAAGGTGGGAACCACTAAACTGGAGCAATATTCAAGTGATTATTTATATATATATATATATATATATATATATATATATATATATATATATATATATATATATATATATATATATATATATAATCCTTATCATAATTACTCCAAAAGTTATGCAAACTGTAAATGACATCAAATTGGAGTGAAAAAGATTTTAAGAAAAGCAGCAAATATATATTCACATCACATAAACACTGACCCTTTGGGTATACTGGCATGATGCCATGGCAGACTTGTGCCCCCAGCCTTGCCATTCTCATTCACATACTGAAATAACATCTATTCATTCTATAGGTAAAGCTTTTCTGTAACCCTATTACTTCAGCAGTTGCTTACTAAAGCTTTGGACAGTATCCACATCAGTTACTTGGCAGTAGGAAAAGTTTCTTTCAAAATAAAAATAAAAAAAGGGACCTGGAACTAAGATATACCTACCCGGCAAATGAAATCCAAGAGTGATGTGGTGAGGACAGGATGGGGCCGGATGGAGTGATACATGACGAGAATTCCCGGCTCTGCAAATACATCATTACCATAGAATATCAATAGTCTAAAGTTAATATGACTGATTTTATTCTAGATTCGTTCCCCCGGCATTCCCACATACATCCTTATAAACATATATATTTACCAACAAACAAACTTTACTTTTTCTCTCTTCATGAAATGTGATGATAGATATCCTAATATAGAAAAAAGCTACCCCTAATAATAATAAAACATATACAAGAAACATGAAAAAGGGATAAGCAACCCTTTCAAATGCACTATGAAAGTCATTACAAAGGAACAATGGTCTTACAACTGTGCATATATCCTCTGTACTTACCAATATTCATGATGTTGTCTGTTTCAGTGTTATAAAGGAGCCAATCATAAAACAAGGCTAATTTAGAATTGGCTGTGGCAACTGGGGATGTACAAGAGGAGAGAAGCCAGCCAATCACTGCCCAGCGTGGAATAATGTCCGAACAGAGGACCTCGTTGGATGGGTGAATGCAGCCAATAATAAACCTGATTAGGTCACATCGCAAGGTCTGGCTCTCTGGGGTGTTCAGGTACTGAGGGAGAAACAATGACTCAGTTCCATACCTTTGTGAAGATATTTAAAAACTGATTTCAATCTCTAGAAGAAAAGCAAAGAAAAAACAGGATACAACAATGATGAAAAAAAAGAACAACAACAACTAGCACTGGGGTAAAAATGGGAGGGGAGGAATAGAACATCATAAGTAAGTGGTGAAAATTGAATTTGTTTGATAATACCTGTAGACAAAAATAAAACAGAGAATATAATGTAATTCCTTTCGAATGCTGCACTTCTAACATTCCATCCTACTTCTAAGGTATAAAGAAACACCATAATTTACCATGAAGGAAAAATACCTTGTTCCCTCTTCAACCCTGTCAAACCTTCCCCAAAAACTTGGATGTTTAGTTTCAAAATAAGATTCCAATGAATTATTTATGTAATAACAAAAATAGGCATTCTATGAAGAAAACTGATAAATATGAAGGGCATTTCACAGCGTAGTCTACATCAAAAAAAAAAATTCTTGGACAAAATATGGAAAATATAATCAGATGACCTCATGAAAGATTTTGATGTATAATAATAATAATAATAATAATAATAATAATAATAATAATAATAATAATAATAATAATAATAATAATAACAACAACAACAATAACAAAATTAATATCAATACTAACATAAGCGTAGTTTCGAATCATATACATGATACGATATGAACCATAAAATAATCTAGGCAAATTGACACTACTACCTTCATGAAATATAAAATGTCTTCTTACAAAACAGCAAAATGCAAACAAAAAAATGGGAACCTCACAAGCACCAGTACAAATATTCATAATGTCGTCTGTCAAAAGTAGCTAAATCAAGGTTTTCTTATCACCTGAGAAGGTACTGTCATTTATGACTATGTTATGGTGGAGTAATATCTCCTTTCTTTACCTGTCTCTGGAACCATTCTTGGTATCTTTTTTGCATGCCAAATTTGACATCTGTGCATAGGAAAACCATCTTCTTCTCCATTTCTGGTGTTAAACGAACCACAAAGAATCTGCGAGATGTTCTTGTCTGCAGCAGCTGGAGAATTCCTGTGAGAGATAACATGGTCTTATTCAAAAAGTAAAAAAAAACACACCTTGATAAAGTTCTGTCAAAGTTCTGTCAAAATTCCTGATTGTTACCTTTACATACAGGACTATCAGTTCCTCCTTACCTGTGAAGCCTGCCGATAGAGATGTGGGGTTGTGAATCAAATCTCTCCAGAAGGCTTCTATTTCCTGGATTTTGGCAATGTTTTGCAGTAGCCGCACCAAATCTCTTCCAATCATCAGACAATCCTGCAACAAGAATAATGACTGTTAATTCATATAAATAAAAGCGGATTGACATTTCTCTAATAGAATATCATATCAACTAAACGCCAATGGGAAAATGTTGCGTTCACTTTAGTATTATTTTGTTAAATGTTTCTGTACATAGATGGTTCTGCTTATCCACAAAGTAGTCAGTGAGTAGATTGTGTGACCTAACCTTTCCTTGAAATAGCAGGAAAATGTTGTTGTTTTTTTAACTAATGCTATCAATATTGACACTTTTGTTATAAGCATCATATTATTGACATTACTAACAGCATTATTACATACTAGAAAATATTATCGAAAATCAAGGAAAAGGGTAAACAGGTGAGATAGGTAGTTCTCGTGATTGGCTCATGGGTGACTTAGTACTTGTGAAGCCAGCTATATGTAAAAACAATTACTAAATCAAAGACACAGTGGGCATGGCATTTACGCACATGCCATTCCTAGCAACAAGTTGTTAAATAAGTTTACATAATATTAGCAAAAATACAATAATCTGAAGTGAATGAGAAAAGATAATAAAAGATGTTTTAAGACACCAAATCATATTCTACTTTTTTTTTCTTTTCTTTTTTTTTTAATTCAGCACATTTGTGTGTCAACCAATTCACCAATGGGTGATGATTTCAACAGGAAAGTTAGTTAGCTAGGTAACATTATAAAAAAAAAAAAGCCTGAACACCTCTACTCCAACATTAATCTAAACTGTGATTTTGAAATGCTGGTGAGATTTTAAAACAGTTTTCCAATTTTTGAAGAGTCTGCTTCTGTATAAAGTAAATTGGAGTCAACCTGTGTTTCGTTCTTCACCATATATTATAAATACTATCATTATCTTACCATAGCTAAAGTATCCACACTGAATACAATACTAATCTATCTGATTCTGCAAGCTGTTGTTTATCATAATCTTGTACAAATGATGATTCTTACAGCAAATGGTATTTGTGATTACTTTCTTCCTTGTGATTAAGATTTGAATTCGAAGCCTAAGCAATGGAACAGCTGTGGACTGGATACCAAGATTAGAGTGGGACTATAATCCTCTGCACACTGGTACAAGTACTATCCACTCTAGTTTCTCATGAATTTTGTTACACACAGAAGGCTCCACAAGTGTTCATCCACAAAAGACACAATTAGTTGCCTAATGTGTTTATCAAACCATTCCAGCATAAAAGCTTAGAACTATGCATCTGTCCCCTATCAATGTTTTATTTTCACTGTGCAGCTAAGTTACATCAAAATTTATTTTGACATAACTTAGCCTCAACTCTCACTCCATTTTCATTTCTATCTGTACAGAAGCAATGAACAGTTTTTTGTGACATTTTACACCCCCTCCCCCCCAATGCCCTGCTGGATATTAACATTTAGAACAAGTCCCAGCAGAAGATTACATTTCAGATTCCCTGCCCTCACCCTCATCTCAGTATTTTCATGTACAAAAATATACAAACACATACAATGTATGAAGGTATCCATATGCGCCTAGAAATTGGTATACACAAATGCATCAGAATATCCAATTTGTTCCTTTACATCAAAAAGTCTTCTAGATTTTAGGTTACAAATGTCTAACAAAAACTTTAGCATTATTATCAAAGAAAATCAACAATTGTTGAAGACAATAAACAAAAACAAGGACTAGACACGCTTTAATTTACATAATCTGAAGCACCACCTGGATACATCAAATTATGTATTCCTCACAAATCTAATGGTTCTAATTGGAGTAGTCCACAGCTCAGTGACATGATAAACACACAAGTAACAAATCTGACTAAAATGCAAAAGCAATCATAATCATACTTTTACCTATAGGAGCTTAAGGAAAAGTAAAAATACAATTTTCATTTAGAACTGAAAACCCACATCCCAAGAAAATACATGTGTTAAGGACTTCCACAAAGTCTAGAATCTCCAATACATACTAAAACAATAATGGATTCTAGGAGTAAAACTAAAACAATGTTAGATTTTAAAAGTCAACTTATTACACACCTGAAACCTCTCTCTTAAGAGGCCCACCACAAACGTCACTTCTTTTTGTCTGAGACTAGCAAACTGTGGCCCATGATGATCCTCCAAGATGCGGAGATATGTATAGGCTACCGATGCCACTATCACAGGAAATTTATCTAACCATGGTCTGTAACATAATAAAATCATTAGTAAAATGTACAAAAATAAATGGCACCATTAAAATGAATAACAAAAATATTACCATTAACTACCCTAATTACATAAATACATGAATTATGACAACCAAACAGACCAATTAACTTGAAAATATCAAATCAAATTACATAGAAAACATGCAAAATATTTCTAAAATTTGATTTACCTGTTTTCTCTAAGTATATCGACCAAACTCTCAGCCAACCACACATTCTTCGGTGACACATCCCCTCCAGCAATTTGCCGAAGGAGACACCAAACGACACCTTCCACATTATTAATGCCTGTCTTGACAAGCTCCCGGACTAGCCACAAAAGTTGTCTTCTTGTGCTCTCCGATAAACGGGAAAATCTCTCACCAATGATCTGGTGTATAAGGGTCTCTGTCACCACTTTCAGCGAGTCTCTGGACACCAGTGTCAGATCATGGTAATGCTGGAAAAAAGAGGACTTATGACTTGTGTTATCCTGCATGAAAATAATTGCACACTAATACTTTACTGTTTCAAGTACATCTACAATGATAAATATAACAATAACACCAACACTACCAACAACAATAACATCAACAATAATAATAATAATAACAATAATAATAATAATATTATTATATCATAAAATAATAATAATAATGTATCATATAATAATAATAATATATCATATGATAATAATATATTGCATAACAATATAAATAATAATATATTATATAATAATAATATATTGCATAACAATAATAATAATATCATATCATAAAATAATGACAACAATAATAATAATACTAATAACAACAACAATAAAAACAATAACAATAACAATAATAATAACAACAATAAAACAAAACAGCAATGAGCAATAAA
The DNA here is from genome assembly GCF_042767895.1 of Penaeus vannamei. Taxonomy (NCBI): domain Eukaryota; kingdom Metazoa; phylum Arthropoda; class Malacostraca; order Decapoda; family Penaeidae; genus Penaeus; species Penaeus vannamei. Next base: position 13,960,090 of record NC_091562.1, read on the forward strand.
AATAACAAGGAAGACTTAAATCACATATAGTTAAAATACTTCATCTAAGTATTAAAGGCTGTACTGGTAATCATTTCTTTGACATTCAACAATACAATAATTTTTCTCAAACTGTCATAAATATTGACAAGCACACATACAAAATACACAAGTGGATACAGACAGAAACATACATTGATATGTTATATATATATTTATATATGTATTCATGAATCCACAGGCTATGATGTCCACAGCCTCGATGCCTTTTGGCACAACAGCAATGGTCCATCGCCCTCCACATTTTACAATGTAGCAAGATATTGTTGACCTCTCTGATTATCTAATATTGGAACAAATCAACCCATTTCATCAGATTATTTAAGGTTGAGGTTCATTGCTCTTTGTTTGAGCGCAAAAAGCAAATGGCATAGCCTATTCCTAATAAATATTATATTCACACAATATTTTTGAGATGCGCTTTGACGACAATTTTATGTCTGCTACTAGACAGGAGCAGTAGACCACCTTGTCAGTTTAATCTCAATTAAGAAATCATTCAGTGTTCTATCTTGCAAGTATGTATTTTTTGCCATATAACAAACGGCTGTGATGCAATGATCAGTTGGTAATTTGCCACCGTTGTTTTGGCTTTCAAGTTGCAACCCATGTTCAGTTTAGAAGTCACAGACGGTGATTTCTAAAAGAATGTAAATTCACTTCACACACCATAATTCTCTTTTCCGTAAAGTTTACTCACCCGAGGAGCTATAGCTGGGTCAGCTAGAATGCTGACGAGCAGGCCTAAACAAACCTCATCATGCACCTTGCGATCATCTAAGGCTTTGTTTAGAGCGTGATGAGACTCTTCTTCCGTTAAACCACGGGTAAGGTTTATAACACAATTGTACGCCTTATCGAATTTCTGCAAAAGAGAGAAAACAATAAGTATTTTTCTTCTTCAATTGTATAAGGCATTTGGATTTTTAGAAAATAAAATTCATTACCATTCCCAAACAAAATGAGTTTTGACAGTTAGGGAAGATGTATATATTTACTTCAATATGTTCTCGTGCTATATGCAAACAAGACCTTTATGTCTATCAACAAAAAGTGTATTTCCCTGTATTTGCCAAATAAGTATACAAAGAGAGAAAAGTACGAGAAAGACTAAAAGCAGTTCTATTTTCCTTGACGGTAAATTACTCATATAATTTCTACACATCCACAAGTTCACTGAAAAAATCCAAATTTCTGATTTGACATTTTTCAATTGTATTTGAAATTATCAATGGATTACAAATGACCTATATTGGCGTTTGGCATACAAAACCAGAACCCCTATATCATATACATCTAAATCTGTGCAAATGCTAGTCTACAAATTCGTTGGATTAAATGTCAATAAAAAGTATTACATATGCATGATATAATTCCTTATCCTCATTTACAAGATAAAATGTCTAACATCATGAAAATACATTTCACCCTAAGCAGCATTTGTGATACTTGTCATACTTCTTTCTTTGCAGAGGAAAACATAAATGCTCATACTGTCTTTATGTTTGACATACTGAAATTAACCTTGCCTTTAATTTTCATAGAAGGTATTAAAAACTATATGATTATCTGCCTTACTGCCTATTAACCTTTCCTGTTTGCTCAATAAAAACACAAGTATGTTTGCAAACAACTTGATAATTTATTATACATGCAACATAATAGAACCCCTGGAAACAAAGTGTTCACTTCGTTGCAATCTAAACTCGAACCCTAGATATAGAAATAAGAGAAAAGAAGCCTAGGAAAGGCAGCGATATTCATTTAACATCACTTGATAACCTGCCACATAGCAATCCCATTCAAGAGAAGTCTCCCCTCTTATCCACTCTATCCTATATAAAATCTTTTCGTATCCAGCAATGCCATTCATCCTACACCTCGCAGACCCTTTATTTCCCCAATAATTTTGATGGCCAGAGCCCAGGGGAGCCTCCAAGTGGCCTAATTTCCCAGGTAAAGGAAGGTGTTGACGCGATCAGCTGTTCCTCCTTCCTCGCCTGCGCCATGATCATGTGTCTGCCTCTTTCGCTCCCTCGCCACCCTGCTCACTCAACTCGTCATATTACCTCGTCTAGGTCGATCCGGCCTTCGATAACCGACGTCGTGAACAACCGGGATGTGACGGGTCTCTCGGTGGTCATTATGGGTGCATACTAGTGCTAGAAACGCCAGGAAAGAGAGGTTCGTCTCGCCGCAGGATCCACAGCCATCACACCCGCCGCGCAGCCATGGCGCTGGAATACACGGCGGCGGAGGAGGAGGAGGCGAGGCGTGCGGCGGCCACGGGATCTAGGGGGGAAAACGTGTCGCTGGCTATACTCCTTATTTATTGGAATGCTGGGCTTTTATAAACCTTTTAGGTGGAAATTTTGAGGAAAACATATGGCCGGCTGTACTTTTTGGTTGTACTCCGTCTTTATTAGAAAGATGGGCGTTTATAAGCGTTTAGAATGAAAATATGAGGAAAACGTGTAGCTGGCTGTACTCCTTGGCTGTACTCTTTCTTTATAAGAATGGTGGGATTGTAAAAATCCATTATGATATTATTTTGAATTTGTGAATGGCGGAGGTGAGACCTGTAGCAGTCATCACACCCACCACGGGATATTGGGCGCACAAAATGTGTTCGCTGTACTCTCTTTATTATACTTTACTCCATTGTTATTTACAAAGGAGTGCTCTTTACATCTTTGAGAGAGTATTTTTGAATTAATGAAGCATTGCGACACTTTTTATTGCACAAGCGCGACTAGAAATAAATGATATTCTATTAATACATATACCAGTCTCTTAGTTTTTCTCTTTTTAATTGATTGCCACTGCAGTATGTTGCTCTAGAATATATGGTATATGTAACTGTTTATTTTGCTGAATATTTTAAGTAAAAAAAATGTTAGTAAAAAGGACCACATGACTCTACCTGCAAGAGCTACTTCAACCTTCATTTTTCTCTCTCTTTACCGTGCCAGTTACCCGTTGTTCGGGAGGGAGGAAGGACGTGTGCGTACATGCTCCACACTTGTCTTTTTTTTTTCTTTTTTTTTGTCACTGA
>NC_091562.1:13975683-13978183 GCF_042767895.1 Penaeus vannamei
CATGTCTGGCGGATGGGAATACGGACGAAAATCGATTTTCGGCGGGAAATGGTCTGGCGGTCTCTTTGTGCGTGTGCGTTTGTTTGTCTGTGTGTGTGTGCGTCCTTGCGGCGGTCTCCCTCGACCAGTGGTGGACCGAAGTGGCTGAGGGGGAAGGGGGGAGAAGGGGGGGAGGAGGGAAGGGGCAAGAAAGGGAGGGGGAGGGAAGGGGCCGAGGGAGGAGGCAGTGGGTGGGGCACGAAGGCAGGGCAGGGGCGCTGGTCTCGAGACGAAGGTCATGGTTGTCTCACCGCGGACGGGTTCGCTTTTTTCCCCGCGGTTGCTCTTCTTGGGAGCCGTGAAGGTGGGCAGGTGGCTCGGGTCCGACGCGGGGCCTGGCCATTCAAACTCGAGGGAGAGCTGGGCGCGCGTGGACTTACGCATAAATGCAAATGCTTCTGTATACATAAATCTATAGGAACACACACACGCATGCACGCACGAATGCACGCACGCACACACACACACGCACATGCACTCACACACACACACACACTCACACACACATACACACACACACACACACACACACACACACACACGCACGCACACACACATACACAAAAACACAGATAATAAGCAAAAAGGCAAAACACTTCGATATAAAAAAACACAACGATTTCGTTAGGAAAAAAATGCAATTAGGATTCGTATAAATTCTTATTGTTAATGATACGAATATCAGATGCTCGCAAAAAATATAAACATTTTTAATTTGTAGCAATTTTATTGGTCAAGGGATGATACATTGCTGCTAGTATACCTTCATTCTTTCATTCTGGAATATACTATTACGGACTTAGGAATTGCGCATGTCATATTTCTTAGATTCTTTCCTTCCATTCTTTTATTCCTGCTTTCTACTCATTCCCCTCGTCTCGCATTTTCTCTTCGCCGTTCATTTCCATTTCCAACACATTTCCAGGCTAACCCCATCATTTATTCCTCTGTTCTTTCTGTTCTCCCAGAATTTACTCCTCTGTTCTTTCTGTTATTCCGCAATTTGCTAACCTCATCATTCTTCTCTTTGCTTCCATTTTTTATTCCGTTATGTTGGATCTTCTTTCTCTGCCTTCGTGTGTTTTGATTATTGAGACGGAGAAAAATATTTGTTCCTTTCCCCTTTACCTCCCAGTTTCATTTGAACTTCCTATTATGGCCATTTAATTCTCCAACTCGAACCTTTCACTAGAATTCCAACAGTGGCAGTGTCTCCAACTCTCACTTACACACTTATGTCTCCCATTCTCACTTACGCACTTATGTCTCCCACTCCTACTTACACACACGTCTCCCACTAATACTTACTTATGTCTTCCACTTACACACATGCCTCCCATTTGCACACTTATGGCTCCCACTCCCACTGACACATTTATGTCTCCCACTCCCACTTACACACTTATGTCTCGCACTCCCACTTACACACTTATGTCTCCCACTCCCACTTACACACTTATGTCTCCCACTCCCACTTACACACTTATGTCTTCCACTCCCACTTACACACTTATGTCTCCCACTCCCACTTACACACTTATGTCTCCTACTCCCACTTACACACTTATGTCTCCCACTCCCACTTACACACTTATGTCTCCCACTCCCACTTACACTTATGTCTCCCACTCCCACTTACACACGTATGTCTCCCACTCCCACTTACACACTTATGTCCCCCACTCCCACTTACACATTTATGTCTCCCACTCCCACTTACACACTTACGTCTCCCACTCCCACTATACACTTATGTCTCCCACTCTCACTTACACACTTATGTCTCCCACTCCCACTTCCACACTTATGTCTTCGACTTACACACCTATGTCTCCCGCTCCCCACTTGCACGCTTACATTCCTGTTGGCCCGCCGGGAGCCCTTGGGTCTTAATCACGTTTAACTTCACTTCCTACTCAACTCTGCCTTACCTGACCCTCGCATATCCGACCCTGTCACATCGGCCTGACATCCCTCCCTGGCCCTTAACCCTACAGCACTTACACATCCGTACAACGACTGTTCAACATAACATAAAAAGTTTGTCTGTCACTTTTTGGGGGATTCTTTTCGGTTCTTTTTGGATAAATGCATCTTTTAAGAGTCTTTACAGAGACAGAGTGTTTACTCAAAACAACATTGAGTCCTACAGTACATAGCAGCCTGTATTACCTCATGCAACATTCACACAGCACATCAACTCTTGCGAAAGACATGCGGCTCCGAAGCCACCAATCCCTGACAAGCTTTCCACGAGGGCTATTTTCCCCTGAAAGTAACTTATCTCAAAGTTCCATCATCCACTCTGCTATTATGTGGCTATCCATCCAGTCTCCTTTGAGGTCCTCACGTTCTTCCATTTTTATTCAGCTGGTGGTCGCTGGCAACTTGCCTTCCACCCCTACTACACCTGTGTATTTCTCACTCTGTGTTTCGTTGCTTCTCTGCGTGTCTCCCACTC
>NC_091562.1:14008183-14010683 GCF_042767895.1 Penaeus vannamei
GAAGAAAAGAGGGAGAATAGTGGAAGAAAAGAGAAGGTAAAGGTGAAACAGAAGAGTGGAAGGAAAGTTAGTGGCTTTGGCTGCGGGGTTTAAGAAAGGGAAATAGGAAAAGGAGAATGATAGAAATTAGAGTGAGGGAAATGGAAAGAATAGTGGAAGAAAGGAGAAGGTAAAGGTAAAAGAGAAGAGTGGAAGGAAAGTTAGTGGCTTTGGCTGCGGGGTTTATGGAAGAGGAAACGGGGGATAACATAAATTGGATTGGAAGAAAAGGGAAGAAAAGAGAAGATAAAGGTAAAAGAGAAGTGTGAAGAGAGATTTAGTGGCTTTGGCTGCTGGGTTTAAGGAAGATGAGGAGGAAAAGGGGATAAGAGAAAATGGATTAGGAGAAAAGGGAAGAATAGTAGAAGAAAAGAGGAAGAATAGTGGAAGAAAAGAGAAGATAAAGGTGAAAGAGAAGAGTGGAAGGAGAGTTAGTGGGTGTGGCTACGCGGAAGGGGAGGAAAAAGGGGACAATAGAAATTAGAATGAGGGAAATGGGGGAAATAGTGGGAGAAAAGAGAAGATAAAGGTAAAAGAGAAGTGTTAAGAGAGATTTGGTGGGTTTGGCTACTGGACTTAAGGAAGGGGAGGAAAGGAGGGCCAATAGAAATTAAATCGAGAGAAAAGGGAAGAATGAAGGAAGAAAATGGAAGAATAGTGGAAGAAAAGAGGATAAATAATGGGAAGAAAAAGAAAATAAAGATGAAGAGAGAAGAGTGAAGAGAGATTTGATGGGTTTGGCTGCCCGGGTCTAAGGAAGGGTAAGAAAAAGGGGGGGGGGGAGGGAATGGAAATTAGAATGAGGGAAATGGGAAGAATAGTGGAAGAAAAGAGAAGATAAAGGTGAAAGAGAAGAGTAAAGAGAGAGTTGGTGGGATTGGCGACGGAGATGAGGGAAGAAAAGGGAAAAAAGAGGAACAATAGAAATTAGATAGGGGAAAGAGGGAGTGGTATGGAAGGGGAAGAAGAATAATGGAAGAAAAGGGAAGAAGAGAGAGTTGGTGAATTTCTTGAGGTTACAAAAATGTGAAGATAATGGGAAAAGAATGATATAAATAACATAGAGAGAAGGAGATGTATGAGAGGGGGAGATAAATAGAGTAAAAAAAGAGAAAGATAAAAGTGAAGGGAATGAAAGAAAGGGGAGAAGAGGGGGAAATGAAAATAGAAATTACATATGAAGAAGAAGGAGGGGAATGGAAGGAGGAGAAGAGGAAGAAATGAGAATGAGAGAGAGAAAAAAAAAACATGAAAGGATAAAGAGATTAGAGAGTTTGGAGAATTAAGAGATGGGTGTGAAGGAGTGTGAAGAAAGGGGGAATAAAGACAGAAAGGAGAAACAGAGAAAAGGAGGAAATGAAAAATAGAAGAGGAGGAAAAAAAGAAAGAAAAATAGAGATAGAGAAATTAGATAGAGAAGAAGAAGGAGCAGAGCAATGGAAAGTCTCCAGACGAGGAGAGAAGAGAAATAAAAATAAAAGTGAAAAGAGAATTAATGTTTTTAGCCAAACGGGGAAAGGATACTTGATGAAAAGGGGAAACAGAAAATGAAGAGAAGAAAGAAGAGAAAAAGAAAGAGGAGAATATAATATGATTTTGACTACGAGAGAAGAGAGAGACAGGCACACTACGAGAGAAGAGAGAGACAGACACAACAGAGGAGAAAAGAGAGAAGCGATAAGTATAAATAAAAAAGGAGCAGAGAAATAGTTGTAATAAAAGGAAAAGGAAGAGGAGAATCAGAGAGTGAAAAAAACGCAAAACACGAAAAATGAAATAACCGGAAGAGAGAAGAGAAAGAGAATAAGACGAAAGAAGCGAGTGTGGAAAAGTGAGTTTAGCAACGTAAATGATGTGACATAAAAGGAATAGAGAAAGTAAGAATATATCAAGAGATAAACTAACGCAACAGGAAAACGGAGAGGTAATGATAAGAGAGAGAGACAGACAAACAGACAGACAGAGAGCGAAAGAGAGAGAAAGGGAAAGAGAGAGAGAGAGGGAGAGAGAGAGAGAGAGAAAGAGAGACAGAGACAGAGACCGAGAGAGGAGAGAGAGAAACAGAGAGAGAGAGAGAGAGAGAGAGAGAGAGAGAGGGGAGAGAGAGAGAGAGAGAGAGAAAGAGAGAGAGAGAGAGAGAGAGAGAGAGAGAGAGAGAGAGAGAGAGAGAGAGAGAGAGAGAGAGAGAGAGAAGGAGAGAGAGAGAGAGAGAGAGAGAGAGAGAGAGAGAGAGAGAGAGAGAGAGAGAGAGAGAGAGAGAGAGAGGAGAGAGAGAGAGAGAGAGAGAGAGAGAGAGAGAGAGAGAGAGAGAGAAAAGAGAGAGAGAGAGAGAGAGAGAGAGAGAGAGAGAGAGAGAGAGAGAGAGAGAGAGAGAGAGAGAGGAGAGGGAAGGGGAGAGCGAAAGAGAGAGAGAGAGAGAAAGAGCGAGGGCGAGAGAGCGAGCGAGAGAGAGGGGGGGAGG
>NC_091562.1:14065683-14068183 GCF_042767895.1 Penaeus vannamei
AGAGCATATTGTGTTGATTTGCGTTGCATGCTCTGGTCTTTCGGTTAATGAACTTGATAAGGCTAAAAAAAAATATTTATTCATTGTATGAAATGTAACAGATCAGTAGAGTCCGATGCGATAAAAGATTAAAAAAAGAACAAAACGATTCAAAAAATAAAATCAAAGAAAGCAAGCAAACCATAAAACGAAGTCTGTCAACCAACTCTCTCCCTCTCCTTGTCTGTCTCTCCCCCTCTCTCTCTCTCTCTCTCTGTCTGTCTCTCCCTCTCTCTCTCTCTCTCTGTCTGTCTCTCCCTCTCTCTCTCTCTGTCTCTCCCTCCCCCCCCTCTCTCTCTGCCTCTCTCTCTCTCTCTCTTTTCTCTCTTTTTTTTTTTTTACCTTCCAAAGCATTGTCTATACCATTTCCGAAATCATTCGCCGTGATATTGGAAAGTTTCAATCTGTCAGGCGGTCCGCATTTCCTCTCCCGGCAACGAAACCTGCCTGCGTTATCCAAATCTCCCGAGATAACCAGCGGAAAATTGCTTGTGGTATTAACAGGCCTCATTAACTCTTCGCGCGGTAGGTATGGAGCGAGACTTTGAAGAGAGGGAATGCGCGTTTTTTTTTTTCAGAAGACTTCGGTAATGAAGGGTGTATATATGTATATGTATTTTTCTTTTCTTTTCTTTTCTTTATTTTCTTTTTCTTGTCTTTTTTCTTTATGATTTTTCTTCTTTTTATCTATTATTATTTATTTTTCTTCTTTAATTTTACTTTTTTTTTATTCTACTTTTTAGGAGAATAAGAAGGAAGAAGAGAATGGTGGAAGATTAGTTAGAGGGACAAACGCTTATCATACTTATACGTATATGACTGTTGCATATCCCTTCACGCGGGTCTACAGACGCGCATCATATAAACAGACAATCTCAGATACAAGTTGTTCCTTAAAATTTCCCCGATTTGAGGTCAGTACTTCAAATCCAGGTGCATTTTCATCCAATGCAACAACAAATAACTGCATAAAAGCACAAACACTGATATGGAAAACTTTCCCACATCCACGAACATTGTCGAATTCTCATCTGCAGAAGCTCCGGAAACTCCATACACTTTGAGGGACGGAGGCTGTGATTTACCTTGCAACAGAAATGAAGGAGAGAGAAAACAGGTACAGACAACAGGCGAAAACGGAATAATTAAGAAATGCAAGAAATGAAGCGTAATGGAGATGCAAGCGGAAATAGGCAACCTCGCAACAAAATCCAGCTTGCGTTAATATCACTTTAGTGTGAATGACGCTCGGTTGCCCGCGCGGAGATATATATATTAAATTCTATTTACTATGCCGCAGTGCTTTCCACCAGGAACTGCCGCTGTCTCTCTCTGTCTCTGTATCTGTCTGTTTGCCTTTCTCTCTTTCTTCTTCTCTATGTCTTTCTCTGTCTGACTTTATCTCTATCTGACTCTCTCTCTGTCTCTCTCTCGTCTTCTCTATGTCTTTCTCTGTCTGATTTTATCTCTATCTGACTCTCTCTCTCTCTCTCTTCTTCTCTATGTCTTTCTCTGTCTGACTATATCTCAACCTGACTCTCTCTCTCTCTCTCTTCTTCTCTATGTCTTTCTCTGTCTGACTTTATCTCTATCTGACTCTCTCTCTCTGTCTCTCTCTCGTCTTCTCTATGTCTTTCTCTGTCTGATTTTATCTCTATCTGACTCTCTCTCTCTCTCTCTTCATCTCTATGTCTTTCTCTGTCTGACTATATCTCAACCTGACTCTCTCTCTCTCTCTCTTTTTCTCTATGTCTTTCTCTGTCTGACTTTATCTCTATCTGACTCTCTCTCTCTGTCTCTCTCTCGTCTTCTCTATGTCTTTCTCTGTCTGACTTTATCTCAACCTGACTCTCTCTCTCTCTCTTCTTCTCTATGTCTTTCTCTGTCTGACTTTATCTCAACCTGACTCTCTCTCTGTCTCTCTCTCGTCTTCTCTATGTCTTTCTCTGTCTGACTTTATCTCAACCTGACTCTCTCTTTCTCTTCTTCTCTATGTCTTTCTCTGTCTCTGGCTTTGTCTCTATCTGACTCTCTCTCTCTCTCTCTCTCTCTCTCTCTCTCTCTCTCTCTCTCTCTCTCTCTCTCTCTCTCTCTCTCTCTCTCTCTCTCTCTCTCTCTCTCTCTCTCTCTCTCTCTCTCTCTCTCTCTCTCTCTCTCTCTCTCTCTCCCATCTCCCATCTGTAGCCCTCCCTCACACTCGCCTTGCTCAAAACAATATTTTTTTTTGTTTCTCTTTTAGAAACACATAAACCTTATATCCAACTTCAATTATAGTCAAGAAACACACGTCACACACAGGGATATGAAGTATAAAGGCATGCACCAAGGCATATAGTAATATATATGTGTGTGAGTATATGTTTATATGTATATATATATGTCTATATATATGTCTATATATATATATATATATATATATATATATATATATATATATATATATATATATATATATATATAT
>NC_091562.1:14141253-14146253 GCF_042767895.1 Penaeus vannamei
ATAATTAAATGAATATAATCTTATTTATCACTATCAGTTTATCAACACCCCGTGGTAGTGTTTGATTTTTCATGTATTTAATTATGCTGCGTGTCTGATTCGGCGCCTGTGTTCCACCTAGAGCTATGAACACATTGAAAGACAATAAACAAAAAACACAATGTCAGGTAAATGTTAGCATATATATTCAAATACCAACGCACAACAATATGCTTATCAACCATTGTATATGTTTATGTATATCCTTTTATTTCTTAACATATCTTCCATTTGACTGATAGTTAACGATTAGCAAAACACACACATACAAACAAAATAGTGATGATAGATAAATACAAATACAAATTCTTATCCTTTTTTTCTTCTCCTTCTTCTTTCTCTTTTTCTTTTTCTTCTTCTTCTTCTTTTTCTTTATTTCTTCTTCTTCTTTCTTTCTTAATAAATAAAGGAACAAAACACAGATCCGATCGACCTAGACATTCCTTCGAGTGAGAAGAAAAGGCAGAAGCAGGAGCCAGGAACAGGATTCCGCTTGGAGGAGGGAGCCAAGGTCAAGCACCGAGGGAAAACTTTGCTGATGTGTGATGGAGCAAGATGTTCCATAAGCTTTGGATGTTCTTCAGTTGAGAGGATTTCGATACCATAAACTGATTTATGAGTTTGTTTTGGTGTTCTTCCTGTTTATCAGTTGATGCTCCTGATCTCGAAAGAGGAATGAAACACACACTTGACTCCTTAATCTGTATTACATCACGTCCATCGCGGGTTATTCCTTTCCTAAGTGATCAACCACTTTCCCCCGTGTCGTATTTGAAACGCACGTAATAAGGAATCTCATAAATTCTAAGGGTCGTGTTGTTCTCGTTGTGACTGAATTACGATTGGAAATGATCGGAAATAAAACAAGTAAAGAATAACAATTATTTTGAAAATTATCAAAATAAAACACTATACTTATACTAGATCTTGAGCTTTCGCTAATAGAAAGAAAGATGAAGAAGAAAAAGAAATAGAAGAGGAGGAAAAAGAAGAAGAAAGACCAAATGATACGAAGAAGAACAAGAAGCAGAGAGAACAAATGCCAGTGTACGAGTGACCCTTGGGAGACAAGATCACTGTTCTTAAGGAAGTGCCTTTTTTACGAGTTTTCGGTAGACCACAGAAGTACAGAATGGACGAGATTATAGTTTTGAAACGACGCAAGAATTCTGTGTCCGAGACGCTCTAATGCAGCCCGCTTAAGGTACTTACTAAAATATTCAATAAAATAGAGATAAGGGATTTTAGTTTTCACTGAGAGGGAGATGTGAGATACGTCAGGTTTTTTGTACATGCTACCAACGGTCTTGCCTTTATTATTAGAACTATCCAAATCAAGAATTGTATTTTACAAAAAAACAATAACAAACACAAACACACACAAGCACAAGCGCATAAACACATACACATATCACTATCTATCCATTCCTATATCTATCATATCTATCTATCTATCTATCTATCTACCTACCAAATATCCACGCACACGTATGCTCCCCTGTCGCATCCTCTTGTGCGCATATTAAGATGGACATTCGGAGCCAGATCACTCCGCAAGACTCTTCCATCATTCATAAACTTGAGTAAAGATCTCCCAGCATTCTCGAGATTAATATGACCTAATGTAATAAGGACTAATGTTGGATGCCATTCAGGTTCATCGAATTCGAAAGGCACTGCAGTTTGTCATGTTGCGGATGTGGGCTTGAGGGAAGTGTGTGTGTGTGTGCGTGTGCGTGTGTCTGCGTGTGGGTAGGTATAGGTGTGTGGGTGTGTGCGTGTGTGTGTGTGGGTGTGTGTGTGTGTGTGTGTGTGTGTGTGGGTGTGTGTGTGTGTGTGCGTGTGTGTGTGCGTGTGTGTGCGTGTGGGTAGGTATAGGTGTGTGTGTGTGTGTGTGTGTGTGTGTGTGTGTGTGTGTGGGTGGGTGTGGGTGTTTGATAATGATTATATGATATGCATAGGCAGAAATCTGTATGAGGCAAGAAATCATTGTTATTATTATCATTATAATTGTCGTTATTGATATTATATTGATTATCATCATTGTTATTATTATTATTATTATTATTATTGTTATTATTATTATTATTATTATTATTATTATTATTATTATTATTATTATTATTATTATTATTATTATTATTATCATTATTATTATTATTATCATTATTATTATTATCATCATCATTATTACTATAATCATTATTGTTATTGTCGTTTTTTTGTATGATAATGATAATGATGATCATTATAATCATCATCATAATAATTACTTTTATTGTTTTTATTATCATTATTATTATTACTGTTATCATCATCATTATTATTATTGTTATTATTATCATTATTATTATTGTTGTTATTGTTATTATTGTTATGATTATTATTATCATTGTTATTATCATCATTATTACCATTATTACCATCGTCATTATTATCATTGTTATTATTGTTGTTCCTATAATTATATTTTTATCATTATAATCATCATTATTATCGCCATTCTCCTCATCATCATCCTTTTCATCATCATTACCATCATCATCAGTGTTTCTCATTATCATTATTATTTATCATTGTTATTATTATTAATATTATCATCATCATTATCAAAATAATCATTTTTATAGATATTATCATTATTACTATTTTCATTGTTATCATTATTATTTTCATTATTATTATTAATACTATCATCATTATTATTAATAATATTATCATTAGTACTACTGCCACTACTATTGTTACCATCATTAATATTTTTATTACTATCATGATTATCATTATTATTATTGATATTATCATTACTGTCATTACTTTTGTTATGATTGCTCTTATCTTTATTATCATTATAATTATCATTATTATTATCATTATTAGTATCATTATAATAATTATAATCATTATTATTATTATTGTCGTTATCAATACCGTTCATAATTCAACAGTTATTATTGATACCAATATCTCAATTATCATCGTTATCGTCATTACCAGTACCAATATCATTATCATTACCAGACTATTCTTTCCTCTGCCTTTATCAGCTAATTACTTGGTTTCTTGCTTTGTCCTTTTCTCAGCTGGACGATAACAATGATAATAACAGGAGCAAGAAAAGTGAATGGCGGGTTGACTACAGATAACGGTCCAAGAGATTAGATTTCCTTGGTGTATCAGTATCCAACTGAGAGGGTATTTTGATTGATTATTATCATCAATGTAATTATCATTTATTATTGTTCTTATAGTTGCTATTATTATCATTGTTATTATTATTATTATTAGTAGTAGTAGTAGTTGTAGTAGTAGCATTGTTATCATTATTATCATTATGATTATTATTATTAGTAGTAGCTGTAGTAGTAGTATCAATTCTTTATTTCTATTTTCTCATCATCATCATCATCATCATCATCATCATCATCATCATCATCATCATCATCATCATCATCATCATCATCATCATCATCATCATCATCATCATCATTATCATTATTATTAAAATCATCATTATTATTACCATTGTTGTTGTTATTATTTTGTCATTATTATTATTATCATTATCATTATCATTATTATTGTTGTTGTTGTTGTTGTTATTATTGTTTGTATTATCAATGCCTTTTTATTATTGCTGATATTATTATTACTATCGTTATTATCGTTTTTGTTGTTTAGTTCCTGTTGTTATCATGTTTATCATTTTCATTTTCATTTTCATGTTCATTATTGTAGTTAATATCCTTATCATTATTATTATTGTCATCATCATCAGTATTATCATTATTATTATTATTATTATTATCATAATCATTATTATTATTATATTACTATTACTATCACTATTATCATTATCATCATTATCATAATCATTGTTATTATCATTATTACTATTATTATATTTTGAATATCTTTATTGGTTAGTATTACTATTACCATTATTTTTGTTATCATTCCTATTGTTATTATTGTTATTATTATTATAATAATTATCCTCGTTGTTATTCTTGCTATTATTATTATTATTATCATCATCATTATTATTATTGTTATTATTATCATTATTTCGACAGTTATTGTTGTTGTTTTCGTTGCTGGTTATACCATTTCTACTGCTGCTATTGTCATTAGTAGTATCATTATCACCAGTATCATTACAATCATCATCATCACTGTTTCAATCATAATCATCCTCATTCTCATTGTTACTGTAATTATTAGTATCATTATCACCAGTATCATTACAATCCTCATGATGATAATGCTAATAGTAATAATAATAGTAATAACAATGATGATAATTATAATGATAATGATAATAATAACAATAATGATAAAAGTGATAATAATAATAACAATAATGATAATAATGATAATGATGATAATAATATTAATGATAATGATAATAATAATGATAATGATAATTTCAACATTAATGATAATAATGATTATAGTGATAATGATGATAACAATGATAATAATGATGATAATAGTAATGATGATAACAATGATTATAATGAAGATGATGATGATGATGATGATAATGATAATGATAATGATAATGATGATGATGATGATAATGATGATGTTAATGATTGTAATAATAATAGTAATAATGATGATAATAGAAATAATAATGATGATGATAATGGTAATCATAATAGTAATGATAGATAATGATACTGATAAAAATACCAATGATGATAATAATAGAAATACTGATAATGATGATAATAGTGATGATAATGAAAATGATAATGGTGGTAATAGCAATCATTATGATGCTAATAATAATGATAATAATAGAAATGATAATGATAGTAATATAGATATATAGATGCAGGTAATAGATATGTATTATATGTTATAAGCATTATACAGATGATATTAATGATAATAATATTAATACTAGTGATAGTAACTGTAGTACTAGTAACAGCAGTAGTGGTAGCAGTGAC
>NC_091562.1:14156253-14158753 GCF_042767895.1 Penaeus vannamei
AAGGTGTGAAATAAGCAAATGAAGAATATGAAGAAGAGGGGAAACGAAAACCATTTATCTTATGAGTCTGATGCCGTCAAAGATGAAAAAGAAGAAAAAAATGAAACACGAGACGCAAAAACTAGATTCGATTTTTTAAACCCGAAATATTTTCATATATTTAATTTCACTTCTGTTTACCTGGATCCTCGTAGGAGGACACTTACCACAGAGGTAGGAGTGGTGAGTGAAGCAAGAACTAAGAAAATGAAAAAGTACTACAAAAAATGATCCAAAGCAAGAGATTAAAAGCTGAATATCAAAAGGACAAAGGCATGAGTACAAAGAGATGTGGCTAGTACGAGCAGTAGTGGAGTTTTGTACTGCAGTTTCTCTTGTGTGCAGGCATGCGCGTTTTAGAATTTCGAAAGCTTTTAGGTCTACATGCTTTGCAAATATCAGAAAACCCAATTGGTTAGTCATCATCATCTTTTTAGTTGCTAATATTATTATTATCATCATTATGTTTTATGCATATTTTGTTATAATTATCCTTAATGAGTTTACTATCGTTCTTATAATAACATCCAGTCCATTATACTTATTCTACGATATCTATCATACAAGAATGATAATTCCTGAAATATCAAAGCTTAGTTCGAAGCCTTGGAAACAACAGCGAAACACCGAACGGAATGCGAACTAATGGCATAATATAGAGGACGAGAAAAATATTCGAAGTCCCATGAATAGCGATCAGAACTCCTGTGAATGCAGAGAACAGAAGCCAGGTTTCGTTTGACTGCTCAGAGCTGCGGGCAAACCTGATCCCTGTGCTGGGAAAAAGGACGAGACCCTATGTGAACGATGGAAAGGAAATGAAACATGATAACACCAGAGAAAAGGGTGAGCAGTGGTAGTTTAGATAATAAATCGATAATAATAATAATACAAAGAACTATCTATTGCTTGTACATTTATGAGCTTTGTGTTAAATGATCTGATAAACAAAAAACAAACAAACAAAATCTGCCATAGGTAAAAAGAAGAAAGAGAAATTGAAGAAGAGAGAATAATAATAAGGGGAAGAACAAGAAGAAAGAAAAAGAAAAAGAAGAAGACACATGACTAGCAACGGAGAGACTTCTGGATGAACTTTGAAAACAACAATCTGAACTGAACACACAGAACAATGACATAACCTGGGAAAAATGCGGAGAACGACGGGGAGATCTGCGGAGAACAATAACAAAACCTGAAGCGATGATAAACTTTAGGAAACAATACCAAACATGAGGTGATGAATAGAACAATGAAAGGAGCTGAGGTGAATGCAGAAAGGAGCTGTAAGACTTCGTGTGAGGAAGGAGATGCAGCTTCCACGTAACTGTTGATGTCAAGGGTGATAATATCTTTTATCTGCTGCTTTGTTATCTCATTTACCCCTTTTTGTACTCTACGTGTCTTGAAATACTCATTATTTGATTATAGCGTGTCTGTGTTTTTTTAATGTGTTATGCGGGTATTAATTAAGGGTTATGAGCATAGGTCCATTAATGCTTAGTGAATTTGAATTTCGAAAGTGCTTTTTCGTTAAATGGCTATCAATATGATGTTTATATTTTGTGATTAATCGTCAGATCGATTGGATACTGGACGGTGAAGACATTCTTAGAAACATGTAAAGTATTTTTACTTATTACATTCCCGTAATTTATAATTCCTAAAACTAATAAATATAAAACATTGCAAAACAACTAAGCCAAGCAACAGTTTAAAAGAAATGTGGCTTTACGTTCTGCATATATCCCTTAGTGATATAACTTTTCGTTTCATAGAATATCTTGACTATGTCTCGTGTCAGCACTTTTTCCACTCTCCCCATATAAAACTTTCTACCTCCTGGAGTGCTTCGCTTCGAAGGAAGTTAAGTAAAGTAAAACTTGAAGGAATGTCTGCCTACAATAGCAACAAAAGTTAAGAAGACGCAAATGAAGATAAAAAGAGTCAAGAAAACCAGATCAAGACATAACTCCGCAACGAAGCGAAGAAGGGCTTAGCAGAACGCAAAGACCAACAACAAATCCGGGGACGCAGACCGCAATCACGCGACAGCGCGAGGAGGGAACGGCCGAGAGCTTCAAAGGGGGCTCGGCGCGTCAAGCTGGCAGACTGGAAAGCAACACTGTCGTCGCCTCGCTCTAGAACATAATCCCCTTTCACTCGCTTCATCCCGTAGGAAGTCCACCTCGCAGACACGTTCAAAAGGAACACGAAAGCGAAAGACTACATTTAATCCCTCTCTTTGGACACGAAGAACAGCAGCTGCCTCGACCAAGGGCTCAGCGGGATCTTATGAAGGATGAAAGTATTGTACTTGCTTCCAGCGTTTTGTCTCCTCGTGGTCTTGATCTTAACAGCTGGGTGAATTGTGTCACCTGAGTCTTGTCTGCGCCGGTCAGGAGGGAGGGAGGAGGAGGCGAGAGATAAGACGAGGGAGGGAGGGTTACCAATAGCGATA
>NC_091562.1:14183753-14186253 GCF_042767895.1 Penaeus vannamei
CTTGTCTCCCTCTTCTTCTGGGCCCGTGTTATTTCTTAGTCCTTCGGGTCGTTGCTTGGACTGACTGTTGTGCCTTGTGCTTCAGATCACTCTCACTCTCGCTAACTCCCACTCGTATCCGCTGTCGTGAATTCTCTTCTTTCTGCCCTTTCTCTCTCTCTCTCTCTCTCTCTCTCTCTCTCTCTCTCTCTCTCTCTCTCTCTCTCTCTCTCTCTCTCTCTCTCTCTTTCTCTCTCTCTTTCTCTCTCTCTCTCTCTCTCTCTTATTTACAAGCTAATTTGCCGACAGTGTCACTCGGGTATTGTTATTTCATGCCTTCATGCCCGGCACATGTACACACGCGCTCAGAGAGAGGGAGGGGTGAAGAGAGAGAGAGACAGAGGAGGGGGGGGAGACGGAGGGAAAAAGAAAGAGAGAGGGTGGGGAGGGAGAAAGAGAGAGAAAATTGGAAAGTAAGTGTGTGGGAGACGGAGGGAAAAAGAGAGAGAGGGGGGGGAGGGAGAAAGAGAGAGAGGGAGGGAGGGTCGGAGAGAGAGAGAGAGATATATATATATATATATATATATATATATATATATATATATATATATATATATGTATGTATGTATATTTATATGGGTATATATATGAATTTATATGTATATATATATGTGTGTGTGCATAATATATATATATATATATATATATATATATATATATATATATATATATATATATATATATATATATGTATGTATGTATATTTATATGTGTATATATATATATGAATTTATATGTATATATATGTGTGTGTGTGCATAATATATATATATATATATATATATATATATATATATATATATATATATATATATATATATACATGTATGTTGTATATATATAGAGAGAGAGGAAGATAGACAGCTAGACAGAGAGGTAGATAAGTAGACAGAGAGAGAGGGCAGAGAAGAGAGAGAGAGAGCCTGCGATACGGCAAAGGATTATGATAATGGAGATTAGAATAAAAAAGGAAAAACAGGAAGAGGATGTACAGTACACTTGATACTAATTTTATCTACTACCATCACCGCCACTTAAGCAGGAGATATAACCCGGCCCCCACTACAGCATGAAAGTAGTGAAGGAAAATGATGCACATATAAACAATCCTAGTTATAACATAGCTAAAACTCAGCAGTGGATCAGGTATTCCGGTATTTATGTAATATCATCCAAGAATTTCAGTGATTATAATGTAACCTGACGACCATAGATTAACGTACTCTCCCTCCCCTCTCTACCCCTCCACCCCCTCCTTCCCCTGTGCGTGACTTGTATTGTGAATTATATAACATAGAAGGGTATACGAACCTACACGTGACTGTTGTATTGTGAATTATATAACATAAAAGGGTATACGAACCTACACGTGACTGTTGTATTGTGAATTATATAACATAGAAGGGTATACCAGCCAACGCGTAACTGTTGTATTGTGAATTGTGTAAAGAAGAACATAGCAGCAACAGTCTCATTTGTCACTACAATGTTATAATATTGCAAGAAGACGTATGCCCCTTCACAAGAGAGGTGATTCGAATTGAGAAAATCTGACCTATTCCAGCATCCTTACGGAAACCACCAAATACGAATTTTTTGTTGGCCTTTGTGAAGTGTGATGAAGAACAAGAGGGCGATTCCGTCATTACAGTGTCCGTTAACACCGCCGAGGGACAACTACGCCCACTTCTCCCCCATGGAAAACCCCCGCCCACTGTGGCTGTTCCTCCTCCCGCCCACTCTGCGACGGGCCCTCTTCAACATGGCGCCAGGTACGAGACGTGACACCAGTCTTATTGGAGGAAAGGGAGGAGGAGGAGGTGAAATGGGGATGATAGGAAGAGAGGGAGAGAGAGAGAGAGTAGGGGGAGGGGATTAGGGGTAGAGGGTGGGAGAGAGGGGGGGGGAGGGAGGGAAGGAGGGAGAGAGAGAGAGAGAGAGTAGGGGGGGAATTAGGGATAGAGGGAGGGAGGAGGGTTAGAGGGAGGGATAGAGAGAGGGGGGAGGAGGGGTAGAGGGAGGGATAGAGAGATGGGGGAGGAGGGGTAGAGGGAGGGAGAGAGAGAGAGAGAGAAAGTGAGAAAAAATAGATATCCCGAGAGAGAAATAGATACACAGAGACATAGCTAAATATACATATATATATATATATATATATATATATATATATATATATATATATATATATATATATATATATATATATATATATATAAAAGTCCCAAGACCACGGGCCCCGCAGCAGAAGCGCCCCGGAGCAGAGGCCGAGAAGGCAGGAGCCAAGGACCGACGCACGTGTTTGCTCCCCGCCCCCGCCCGCCCCCGCCCGCCCCCGCCCGCCCCCGCCCGCCCGCTTGCCCGCCCGCGCATCGCCTTTGTTTCTCGCTGTTTAATCTTTGTCATTTATGTTTATTCGACGAAGGTAAAGCCTTGATTACGCTTCTCATTGTAAAGAGATTAG
>NC_091562.1:14246253-14253753 GCF_042767895.1 Penaeus vannamei
GGAAAGGAAAGTACGAGGATTTGGGAAAGGGAAGAGCGAGGATTTGGGAAAGGAAAGTACGAGGATTTGGGAAAGGAAAGTACGAGGATTTGGGAAAGGAAAGAGCGAGGATTTGGGAAAGGAAAGCAAGAGGATTTGGGAAAGGAAAGTACGAGGATTTGGGAAAGGAAAGTACGAGGATTTGGGAAAGGGAAGAGCGAGGATTTGGGAAAGGAATGTACGAGGATTTGGGAAAGGGAAGCACGAGGATTTGGGAAAGGAAAGTACGAGGATTTGGGAAAGGAAAGTACGAGGATTTGGGAAAGGAAAGAGCGAGGATTTGGGAAAGGGAAGTACTAGGATTTGGGAAAGGGAAGCACGAGGATTTGGGAAAGGGAAGTACGAGGATTTGGGAAAGGAAAGTACGAGGATTTGGGAAAGGAAAGAGCGAGGATTTGGGAAAGGGAAGCACGAGGATTTGGGAAAGAAAAGAGCGAGGATTTGGGAAAGGAAAGTACTAGGATTTGGGAAAGGAAAGAGCGAGGATTTGGGAAAGGGAAGTACGAGTATTTGGGAAAGGAAAGTACGAGGATTTGGGAAAGGGAAGCAAGAGGATTTGGGAAAGGAAAGTACGAGGATTTGGGAAAGGAAAGTACGAGGATTTGGGAAAGGAAAGTACGAGGATTTGGGAAAGGAAAGTACGAGGATTTGGGAAAGGGAAGAGCGAGGATTTGGGAAAGGAAAGTACGAGGATTTGGGAAAGGAAAGAGCGAGGATTTGGGAAAGGGAAGTACTAGGATTTGGGAAAGGGAAGAGCGAGGATTTGGGAAAGGAAAGTACGAGGATTTGGGAAAGGAAAGTACGAGGATTTGGGAAAGGAAAGAGCGAGGATTTGGGAAAGGGAAGTACGTGGATTTGGGAAAGGGAAGAGCGTGGATTTGGGAAAGGAAAGTACGAGGATTTGGGAAAGGGAAGTACGAGGATTTGGGAAAGGAAAGTATGAGGATTTGGGAAAGGAAAGTACGAGGATTTGGGAAAGGAAAGTACGAGGATTTGGGAAAGGAAAGCACGAGGATTTGGGAAAGGGAAGCACGAGGATTTGGGAAAGGAAAGTACGAGGATTTGGGAAAGGAAAGTACGAGGATTTGGGAAAGGAAAGTACGAGGATTTGGGAAAGGAAAGTACGAGGATTTGGGAAAGGAAAGAGCGAGGATTTGGGAAAGGAAAGTACGAGGATTTGGGAAAGGAAAGAGCGAGGATTTGGGAAAGGGAAGTACTAGGATTTGGGAAAGGGAAAAGCGAGGATTTGGGAAAGGAAAGTACGAGGATTTGGGAAAGGAAAGTACGAGGATTTGGGAAAGGAAAGAGCGAGGATTTGGGAAAGGGAAGTACGTGGATTTGGGAAAGGGAAGAGCGAGGATTTGGGAAAGGAAAGTACGAGGATTTGGGAGAGGGAAGTACGAGGATTTGGGAAAGGAAAGTACGAGGATTTGGGAAAGGAAAGTACGAGGATTTGGGAAAGGAAAGTACGAGGATTTGGGAAAGGAAAGAGCGAGGATTTGGGAAAGGAAAGAGCGAGGATTTGGGAAAGGGAAGAGCGAGGATTTGGGAAAGGAAAGTACGAGGATTTGGGAAAGGGAAGCACGAGGATTTGGGAAAGGAAAGTACGAGGATTTGGGAAAGGAAAGTACGAGGATTTGGGAAAGGAAAGTACGAGGATTTGGGAAAGGAAAGTACGAGGATTTGGGAAAGGAAAGTACGAGGATTTGGGAAAGAAAAGAGCGAGGATTTGGGAAAGGAAAGCAAGAGGATTTGGGAAAGGGAAGTACGTGGATTTGGGAAAGGAAAGTACGAGGATTTGGGAAAGGAAAGTACGAGGATTTGGGAAAGGGAAGAGCGAGGATTTGGGAAAGGAAAGTACGAGGATTTGGGAAAGGAAAGTACGAGGATTTGGGAAAGGAAAGTACGAGGATTTGGGAAAGGAAAGCAAGAGGATTTGGGAAAGGAAAGTACGAGGATTTGGGAAAGGAAAGTACGAGGATTTGGGAAAGGAAAGTACGAGGATTTGGGAAAGGGAAGCACGAGGATTTGGGAAAGGAATGTACGAGGATTTGGGAAAGGGAAGCACGAGGATTTGGGAAAGGAAAGTACGAGGATTTGGGAAAGGAAAGAGCGAGGATTTGGGAAAGGGAAGTACTAGGATTTGGGAAAGGGAAGAGCGAGAATTTGGGAAAGGGAAGCACGAGGATTTGGGAAAGGAAAGAGCGAGGATTTGGGAAAGGAAAGTACGAGGATTTGGGAAAGGAAAGAGCGAGGATTTGGGAAAGGGAAGCACGAGGATTTGGGAAAGAAAAGAGCGAGGATTTGGGAAAGGAAAGTACTAGGATTTGGGAAAGGAAAGAGCGAGGATTTGGGAAAGGGAAGTACGAGTATTTGGGAAAGGAAAGTACGAGGATTTGGGAAAGGAAAGCAAGAGGATTTGGGAAAGGAAAGTACGAGGATTTGGGAAAGGAAAGTACGAGGATTTGGGAAAGGAAAGTACGAGGATTTGGGAAAGGGAAGAGCGAGGATTTGGGAAAGGGAAGGACGAGGATTTGGGAAAGTGAAGGACGAGGATTTGGGAAAGTGAAGGACGAGGATTTGGGAAAGGAAAGTACGTGGATTTGGGAAAGGAAAGTACGAGGATTCAGGAAAGGGAAGTACTAGGATTTGGGAAAGGGAAGGACGAGGATTTGGGAAAGGGAAGGACGAGGATTTGGGAAAGTGAAGGACGAGGATTTGGGAAAGTGAAGGACGAGGATTTGGGAAAGGAAAGTACGTGGATTTGGGAAAGAAAAGAGCGAGGATTTGGGAAAGGAAAGTACTAGGATTTGGGAAAGGAAAGAGCGAGGATTTGGGAAAGGGAAGTACGAGTATTTGGGAAAGGAAAGTACGAGGATTTGGGAAAGGGAAGTACGAGGATTTGGGAAAGAAAGTACGAGGATTTGGGAAAGGAAAGTACTAGGATTTGGGAAAGGGAAGTGCGAGGATTTGGGAAAGGGAAGTACGAGGATTTGGGAAAGGGAAGTACGAGGATTTGGGAAAGAAAGTACGAGGATTTGGGAAAGGGAAGCACGAGGATTTGGGAAAGGAAAGTACGAGGATTTGGGAAAGGGAAGTACGAGGATTTGGGAAAGGAAAGTACGAGGATTTGGGAAAGGAAAGTACGAGGATTTGGGAAAGGAAAGTACGAGGATTTGGGAAAGGGAAGGACGAGGATTTGGGAAAGGGAAGGACGAGGATTTGGGAAAGGAAAGCAAGAGGATTTGGGAAAGGGAAGGACGAGGATTTGGGAAAGGAAAGCACGAGGATTTGGGAAAGGGAAGGACGAGGATTTGGGAAAGGAAAGCACGAGGATTTGGGAAAGGGAAGTACGAGGATTTGGGAAAGGAAAGTACTAGGATTTGGGAAAGGAAAGTACGAGGATTTGGGAAAGGGAAGCACGAGGATTTGGGAAAGGAAAGCACGAGGATTTGGGAAAGGGAAGGGACGAGGATTTGGGAAAGGGAAGGGCGAGGATTTGGGAAAGGGAAGCAAGAGGATTTGGGAAAGGAAAGTACGAGGATTTGGGAAAGGAAAGAGCGAGGATTTGGGAAAGGGAAGCAAGAGAATTTGGGAAAAGGAAAGAGCGAGGATTTGGGAAGGTCTGTCCGACTCTGAATGCTGGAAGTACTTGCATAGGATGTGGACATTTTATGAGCCTAAAGTAAGGGGTTTGATACCAATGGCAACACAACATTTCCCTAATTAGTAATGATAGCAATAATGGTAATGGCGATGGTAATCAGAATTATGATCACGATAATGATGGCAATAATGGTAATGATAGCAATGATGTTAATAATGGTAACAATAATCCTAGGGAAACAACAGTGATAATGGTTTCCATAATGATAAGGCTAATAACCAACAACAACAATAATCATAATGATAATAATAACAATAATAATAGCAATAACGATAATGACGATAGTGATAATGATAATGGCGATAATGATAACAATAACAAAAATAACAACGATGATAACAATATATTGATAATAATATGATAAGAGTAATGATGATGAAGATGATTATTACAATAGTAATAACAAGGATAAAGATAATAATGGTAATCATTATGATAACAACAATAACAATGTGTAATAACAAATGATATTGATGACCATTATCACCATGATAATGATAATGATGACAATAACAATTGTAATAATAATGATTATTATCATCATAAGGATAACTATAATGATGATTATAAAAGAATGACAAAAATAATTATAACAATGATAGTAGCAACAATAACAGCAAGAATTTCCTTTCCATTACCCATTCGCATTGCAATCTCCTCCTTTGACCAGGGATATAACGAAGGCTTTTGAGATTACAGAGGCAGCCAAAAATTCTTCCCCAGCTGTGGAATTCCTATGGATCACATTCACCGATTTTCGTGATTTCTCTTTTTGTCTTGGATTCGTTTTATTGATCGAGACTTCGATCCGGTGGTAAAGAAATTGATGGTAATGGTAAAGAAATTATGCGTAAAATACATTTTTGTTATTAATCTGTCTGTTTATTCATTTGTTTATTAATTTGCTTATTTAGATGGATAGATGGACCGATAAAGCGATGTAGCTAGGTTGCAAGACAGACGTCGATGGACAGACATACAAACACACACACACACACACACAGAGAGAGAGAGAGAGAGAGAGAGAGAGAGAGAGAGAGAGAGAGAGAGAGAGAGAGAGAGAGAGAGAGAGATAAAGACAAAGACAAAGACAGAGAAATAGAAACAGTTGAATAAAAGCAAAATGAGTACAACACACACACAGGCAAGCATATCTATGCTTTTATACCCCTTCTCAAACAGGAACTTCACAGAGCGTGTTTGTGTAGACCAGAGAGCGTAAGCAACACCTCCCTCCGCGGTCAGTTTCCGGCTCGACGTCGCTCAAAACAAGGCAGTTGTAAACACGAAAGACACACTAACAGGGAGCGCGAATGGGTCTTAAAAGTTCACAGGGAGACCGCAAGACCACACGCCAATACGGGCCTTATTGCGATGAGATGTTGGGGTTAAAAGCAAAATGCTGTAGGAAGGAAAGTAGTTCTGAGAGATGGATAAGCGTTTTCTTTAAGGCTTCTTGTAGATGAGAGACTTTCAAATAATAGGATATTGCCTGTGGGGTTAATGAATATTTTATTTTCTGAATTAAAAGCAGCTACTTTATAATGATGATGATAATAACAGTAACAGTAATAACGATGTCAGCTGGATATAACTGGTTGATTTATACTAAATAACTTGCATGTAAAGATCCAAGATGGGTAATCTAAGCCTTTATTTAAAAGAATTAGGTCTACATCAGTTATTTTAGTTTATATCAAGAGCTGAATGAAACGTTTTCATTAATTTTCCATAGAGGATAATTATGATTTTTGGCGGTAAGAGAGAAACAGTAACTAACAAATAGAAAATTGTAACGTCTGGAAACTTCTTTTTCTTAGACAGCGCTGTACAAGAGACCTTTTCAAATCGGTCAATCTTTTCCAAATGGCTGCTGCAAGAAGTTAAAAGTGCGGCTGATAAACTTCGGACGGAAATAGGGACTAGAATAGGCGACATGATTACGAACAATAGGTACTCATTTAAGACAAAATGGAATGCCCTTAACTTTCTGTGCCTTAAATGGTAATTTCATTAAGGAACGCCTATTGAATTTTCTTGGTGGTTATTTGTGTTTATTTGTTATTTTATTATATACATACATCCTGTGTATTCATAATTCATATATGGAGAATATGACACATGCACAATTTTCTAAGTGGTTATGTGTGTATAATATATAATAATGCACTATATGTAAAACACACACACACACACACATACATATGTGTGTGTGTGTGCGTGGAAGTACAACTATAGGTGCGCGGCGCTCTGGTTTTTGATTATTTCAACTTATTATTGTCATCGCCAGCAGGGCTAACACGTCACCGTTGTCATCAGTCCCTCTTCCCTCTGCAGGCGTGACCTACGATGACCTACCGGACGGCGCGTGTTTCCGGCGACCCCCCCTCCACGGAGCCGACTACCCCCCCACACCCAAGCCCTCCCCAAACCCCACGCCCTCTCCTACGCCTGTGGTTACGCCCGTGCCCACGCCCCTGCACACGCCCGCGCCCACACGCCCCGGGACACCTGGCATCATCACCGGGCCCTTCCCGATCCAGCCCGCGGTGCCGCCCACCTCCGTCGTGGCACTCGTCGAGGTAAGTGCCCAGGCTGTGCGTTGTAGGTTTTGTGTTCTGTCCTTCAACTGGCAGAACCCATCTACTTCTGTACATGTAATATGAAAACAGAACACACATACCCGAATATATAAGTATGGATGTGTGTGTACGCACACGCATACATATGTACACACACACTCACACAAACACTCATATATGTATATACATATATGTATATATCTATGTATATGTATATATACATGTAATATATATATATATATATATATATATATATATATATATATATATATATATATATATATATATATATGTATATATATATATATACATATACATAATATATGTATATGTGTGTGTACACATATATATTCATTTATATATATATATATATATATATATATATATATATATATATATATATACACACATACATATATATACACATATGTGTATATACAGTATATATATATCTACATATAAATAAATATATATATATATATATATATATATATATATATATATATATATATACATGTATATATACCTATATATATAAATATATATATGTATGTGTATACATGTGTATGTATATATACATCTGTATATTTTTACGCATTATGGGTCGTTCCATTTAATTCTCCTCCCTAATTTAATTCATAAGATTAACGTAGTACGTATTAGTTCGCAACTTGATTAAGCTTGCATCGCGAGGTACGAAAAAACACACATTCTCTACATCCCCGAAGCCTGGCAAGAGCTGGAAGTGTTGCTTGTCTTTAAGGCCATTATCCATTGTATACGTGAGCGGATAGAGCCCTTACGATAAAGTGGTGAGGTCGATGCGAAAATCTTAATCCGAAGTGAGTATGAAATGTTATATTCGTTTTTCTCGTCGTTGTGTATTTGTTTTGTTTATTATGGATTTATTTTTCATTTGTTGAGAGATACGTGTATGTAGGTCGAGCAACTGGGAGAGATATTAGTTGATCAAGGATTATGATAATGATTGTTATGGTTATTTAAGGGAGAGTTTTTAAATGTTTTCCATTTGTTTAGTCTCTTTTAAGGTACCCATTATTTTATCACAGAAAATTAAGGGACGTTTTAGATATTTTAAGGTATTTTCTTCTGGATTTTGAAAAGAATTTGTATTTTTCTTTTTTTCCCGACACATAATTCCTTAAACATAAAATAAAGGAAAATACGAGGAAAAAAAATAGACGAATAAAT
>NC_091562.1:14258753-14263753 GCF_042767895.1 Penaeus vannamei
GCGCCTCGTGGTTTTAAATCCCTCCCGCAATTCCCATAGCAGTGAAGAATTGCAAGCTCCTGTAAATGTAATGCCTTTTGCTCCATGCTGCTCCCAGAAGACTGTGAGCATGACCTTGCCTGCCGAGGGTGTGAGATGTGTTGTTTTTTTCTGGATCATAGTGATGGACCTAAGTCTTATCTTGGTTTTCTCGGCACATGGGTAAAAGAGCCTTGGAACAATAGACTCGTTCCTGCTTCTGGAAAGGCGTGAGTAGCCTGGGAACCCTCGAGCAGACAACCTTTGCATATGCAGGTCATGAATGATTCTGTCCACAGACCCAACACTAATCTTGACATCTTGGGCTAATTAACGACCAATAATTCGGCGATCTTCCAAAATGGCAGTTTCCACTTGATGGACGGTGTCCTCATCAATGGCAACCTATGTCGCCCTAGGATAGGAATTGTTTCATTGACACACACACCTAAATTGGTGATGCCAGTGTTTAACACGTGATAGGGATCCCCTCCCTAAGTTGCTTTCGTTGCATCGAAGGTCTCTTGTTGTGTGCGGCCAGTCATGGATCATCGATACTCCACAGGTTCCATTTAAAACCTCAGTGCGCTTTCGCCGATGTAACAGATAATGTATGATGAGTCTAGGACTGGAAGTCAACAAAAGACCTAAAAAGATGGGTATCATCCCAAGATAAGCAGCAGTGGGTCAGCGGAATGAACGCTCCTTGTGTGTGTATAGATATAAGCATATAGATAGATAGATAGATAAATAGATATAAATGTGTGTATATATATGTGTGTACACACACACACACACACACACACACACACACACACACACACACACATATATATATATATATATATATATATATATATATATATATATATATATATATATATATATATATATATATATATATATGTATATGTATGTATATGTATGTATGTATGTATGTATATACATGCACATGTGTGTGTGTTGCATTGTATTAAAGGTAAGCAATAATTGCAGATTTGCTTTCCTGAATTTCAGTAGACAAAAGTGAAGCGCAATTTAATTAACAGCAATACGCGATGTAGTGACTTTGTTTTCAGTTCCTTCTTCCAGTAAAATCATTGATCTGCAGACTAAGGTTATTGTTATCGCTTCCTCTTTGTGAGAAAGATTTCAGCGCGTCTGGTTATTGCACAGATACCAAAGACTGAGGATGAGGTTTTTCCCTTCGCAGCAACCAAATGACATCGTAAACCGCCGAGACGCTCTCTCTCTCTCTCTCTCTCTCTCTCTCTCTCTCTCTCTCTCTCTCTCTCTCTCTCTCTCTCTCTCTCTCTCTCTCTCTCTCTCTCTCTCTCTCTCTTTCTCTCTCTCTCTCTCTCTCTTTCTTTTTTCTCACTATCTTTCTTTCTTTCTTTTATCTATGGATATTCCACGCAAACTGAAATGTTCTTCAGAAATGAAAATATGATACAGAGTCGTCTTTCGTTCAGATTCGCGAAGATAAAACAACGAATCGAGTGAATTGGTCGTAACCACTTCTGCAGATGGAATGCAAGACGCTGGTGTTCTGTAAGATGACAAGACGTCGAGCTAAGATGTTCCATGGACGTGCAGACTTTTAAGAATTATTATGTCAGTTCATTCAATATTCTATTCTTTATTTCGTTTTTTTTTTAATTCTTTTTCGTTTTAGTTGTGCGCAT
Organism: Penaeus vannamei; assembly: GCF_042767895.1. Classification (NCBI taxonomy): domain Eukaryota; kingdom Metazoa; phylum Arthropoda; class Malacostraca; order Decapoda; family Penaeidae; genus Penaeus; species Penaeus vannamei. The sequence goes on from NC_091562.1 coordinate 14,260,457, forward strand.
ACAAATAATAATAATAATAATATCTTCGCTATACACGTGCAGTAGGAATTCACACTCTGAAAATATTCTTTATATGAATAGAGTCTTATGAACAGAAACATGACAGTTGCCAAGTCACCAAAACAGTTGAGTAAATTTGGAGAAGGAATTAAGGTCAGCGAAGACAGCCGATCAAAGGAACTGACGATTAAGAAAAAGGAAATTGTTGTCAGAACATGGTGGTGCAAGAAAGGTATGGAAGGGGAAAGGAGGAAACAGGTGAAGAGGTACAGGTGAAAGAAGATAAGAAAAAGGGATGGATGGGGGATGATAAAAGAGGAAATGTAAGGTATCAAGAGAAAAAATATATATTATTATTATATACATGTGTGTGTGTGTGTGTGAAAAAATAAATATCATTTCATTTGTGCATACCAACGGTACATAATTGCGTAAGAATTCTACTCTTAAGAAAAGAAAAGAAATGAAAAACAGAAACAGAAACAGTACATTTAAAATTCATCACCGTAAATTTGTATACTAGTAATTTCATCTGCATTGCGCTTCAGTTTATGAAGCATTTCTTTTGTTTCAAAAATGCCTAATCCATTTGTTTAATTTGTACTCATGCAAATAATTATATATGCGTCGACTTGTTGGACAATGTTTTTATGTAAATGTATACTTCAGACGTTTTTACTAACCATATTTATGTGTGTGTGTGTGTGTGTGTGTGTGTGTGTGTGTGTGTGTGTGTGTGTGTGTGTGTGTGTGTGTGTGTGTGTGTGTGTGTGTGTGTGTGTGTGTGCGTGCGTGTGCATAAAGCAACCCACGAATATAGGTTGAAACGCCCTGTAACTGCGAGTCCCAGCAGCGACGCCCGCCCGCGCCTCCTGAAGAGCAGAGCAAAAGGAGGCGAGCCGATGAGCCTTCAAGTGACGCGCGAAATGAAGCAGTTTATGAGAAGGAGGGAGGATGGGAGGAAACAAAGGAGGGAAGGAGGGAGGCAGGGAGGGAATTATGGGGAGAGAGAAGAAAGGAGGGAAGGAGGGATCAAGGGAGGGAAATAATGGGGAGAGAGAAGAAAGGAGGGAAGGAGGGAGGAAGGGAGGGAAATAATAGAGAGAGGGAAGAAAGGAGGAGGGAAGGAGGAAGAAAGGGAAAGAGGTGTTGAAGAAGGTAATAAAGGAAAGAAAGAGAAAAAGAGGGAGGGAGTGAATAATAGAGACAGAGAAGGAGGAAAGGAAGGAGTGAAAGAGGTGGGGAAGAAGGGAAGGAGGGAGAGAGTGAAAGAGGTGAGGAAGAAGGGAGGAAACTAAAGAGTGAGCGAAGGAAGGAGGGAAGGAGAGAGGAGGAGAATAAAGGAGGAGGGGAGGGGTGGAGGGAAAGAGGCAAGGGAGGGAGGGAATGAGATTACGAAGGATGAAGACGGAAAAAAAGAGTAAGGGGTATGAGGTGAAGGAAGGAGAAAACGGTGGAAAGAGAAAGAAGTGAAATAGGGAGAGAGGGAGAGGAGAGAGAAGATGGTGGGAGAGTAAGGAGGGAGAAGTGGGAGAAAGGAGAGTGAGATAGAAGAAAGAGAAGATGGTGGGAGGAGGAAACAGGAAAAGAGGGAGAAGAGAGAGAAGGGAGTGAGGAAGAAGAGAAAGGAAAGAGGGAGAGAGGAAGAGAAGCTTAAGGAGGGCGAGAGAAAACTGAGAAAGAGGAGAGAGAAGAAATATAGAAAAAAAGTGAGCCAGAGGAAAAAGAAGATATTAGAAAAGATAAAAAAAGGGGAGAAATGAGAGAGAAAGAGAGAGATAGAGAGAAAAGACAGTAGTAGAGTAAAAATGAAGAAGGGGGGAGAAGATATTAGAAACGAGAAAAAAATGGAGAAATGAGAGGGATAGAAACGAAGAGAGAAAAGACATTAGAAGAGTAGAAAGGAAGAAGAAGGGAGGAGAAGGGGGAAGGGCCCGTTATGCTCCAACAAGACGCTGTCAGGGTAATGCGCGCTCTGGCACCAACCGGGCGAGGAGAATGCCACCAGCTGTCTATACAAAAGTTGTACCCAGAAGCTTTTGAGCGGCCCGGTACATTTACTTAGACGGGAGAGAAAGGAGGAAAGGAAGAAGGGAAAGAGAGAGAGAGGGGGGGGGGAGAAGGAGAAGAAGAAAAAGTAAAGAAGAAAGAGAGAGAGAGAGAGAGGGGGGAGGAAGAGAAGAGGAAGAAGAAAAAGTAAAGAAGAGAGGAAATGGGAGAGAGAGGAGAAGGAGATGAAATATAATAATGATAGTAATGATAATGATAATAATGATAAGAGAGAGAGAGAGAGAGAGAGAGAGAGAGAGAGAGAGAGAGAGAGAGAGAGAGAGAGAGAGAGAGAGAGAGAGAGAGAGAGAGAGAGAGAGAGAGAGAGAGAGAGAGAGACCATTATTGCTCAACTATATCCTATCCCATTAAAACAGGTTTAGTCATTTCGTGTAGGTACGTGATGGACGTGTCTTTACCAAGGTGTGGCTATGCAGCGCCGAATTTTTCGTTTCATCTTCCTTTCGAAGAAATGATATACAATTAATCGATTTTTTTCTTCTTGCTGAAATGTCTTTTAGGAAAAAGATTAATGCAATTAATTGATTTTTTTCTTTTTTATTTTTATTTATTATTATCATTATTATTATTATTTATTTATTTATTTTTTTTTTTGCTTCCTCTTGCTGAAATATTCACATCAGTTTTAGGGAAAAGAGTAATGGAATTAATTGTTTTTATTTTTTATTTTTACTTTTTGCTTCCTCTTGCTGAAATATTCACATCAGTTTTAGGGAAAAGAGTAATGCAATTAACTGATTTTTAAAACTCCTCTTACAGTCAATGTTCACATCGGCTTTAGGAAAAAGTGCTATGTAGCAGATTCACTTCTCTCTTACCCATGCCGTTGCAGGGATCTGAGTGAGTGCGTAAATGTTGCATAAAGTTGGTACAAGTCTGAGAAAGAAATATAAAGAGCCAGAGGAAGTAAAGCCCTCGCTACTTGCATTACTCAAAGTGGATTTTCGATGCAAAATCCACACTAAATTTTGTAGAGCCATTTCTCACGCCGACGGAATAGCAAAGTGGTTCGACTTCCTGCCGGGGCCTCAAACTCTGTGAACTCCTTTGAGTCTTGTCCCTCTTAAACTGACGTGCTACAAATCCTCGAGAAACCTCTTGTCTTTCTTAATAATTCTTCTTTCTTTCTCTCTTTCCATTAGTCTGATTTTCTCTGATCCTCAAGAAGACGTCTTGTCGATATTTCCTTTCTTGTGTCCTGACAATTCCCGACGTTACAAGTATGAG
>NC_091562.1:14291253-14293753 GCF_042767895.1 Penaeus vannamei
ATTATTATCATTATTATTATTATTATTATTATTATTATCATTATTATTATCATTATTATTATCATTATTGTTCTTGTTGTTATTATTATTATTACTATCATTATTATTATTGTTATTATTATTATCATTATTATTATTATTATTATCATTATTATTATTATTATTATTATTATTATTATTATTATTATTATTATTATTATTATTATTATTATTATTATTATTATTATTATCATTATTATTATTACCATTTTCATTTTTTATTATTGTTACTGTAATCATTATTATTAATATTATTATTATTATTATTATTATTATTATTATTTCTATCATTATTATAATCATTATTGTTGTTATCATAATTATTATTATTATCATTATTATTATCATTATTATTATCATTATCATCATCATTATCATTATTATTATTATTATTATTATTATTATTATTATTATTATTATTATTATTATTATTATTATTATTATCATCATTACCATCATCATTATTATTATCATTATTATCATAATCAAAATCATCATCATTATCGTCATCATGGTTATTGTTATTATTTGTATTGTTTTTATTGATATCGTTATTGATTATAATGTTAATGGTGATAATGATCATAATGATGATAATACTACTAATAACAATAATAATTGTTGTTATTGTTATTATTATTATTATTATTATTACTATCATTATTCATATTTTTATCATTATCATTATTATTATTATTATTATTATTATTATTATCATCATTATTACTATTATTATTACTATCATTATTATTATCATTATTATTATCATTATTACTATTATTATTATTATTATTATAATTATCATTATCAATATTGTCACTATCATTATTATTGATATTATCATAATTATGATTATTATTATCATTATTATTATTATTATTATTATTATTATTATTATTATTATCATTATTATTATTATTATCATTATTATTATTATTATTATTATTATTATTATTATTATTATTATTATTATCATTATTATCATTGTCATTTTCAGCATCATCATTATCATTATTATTGATATTATTATTATAATCATTATCAATACTATTTTCATTATCATTATCACCATTACTATCAACACTATCATTGTTATTAATAGTCTTTTATTATTATATCAGTTATTTATTTTAGCATCAATTTTCAATAATGATGCAAAATTACGATTATCATAATCAATATCATCGTTTTCATTATTATTAGTAGTAGTAGTATTAGAATTATCATTAGTATTGATAGTATTAGTATTAGTATCATTATCATTATTATTTTCATTATCATTATCATTATTATTTGTTATATTCATGATTATTATCGTTGTTATCATTATTATTATTGTTATTATTATCATTATTAGCATCATTATTAATTTTATTCTTTTCATTATTAATGGAATTTTCGTTATCATTATCATCATTACTATTTCTCTTAGAATTATCATTATCATTACCATTATTATTCTCCTGATTAATTTTGTTCATAAAATTGTTACCATAATCATCATTACTATCAAGATTACTATCATTATCATTATAATCATTATTACTATCATTATCATTCTTTTCATTACAAATGTTATAATTATCATTATTTCTATAATTGTTATCATTACTGTCATCATCATTATTATTATTGTTATTCTAATCATCCTTGTTATTGTTGTTATTATTGTTATTGTCAGTGTACTGTTATTAATACTAAAATTTCTCTTATCGTTATTTTTATTACCATCATCACAGTTGAGGTTGTTGTTGTTACTATTACTGTTACTATCATTATCATTATTTATGTTATTAACCTTATTGTTATTATTATTATTGTTGTTGTTGTTACTATTATCATTATTATTATCATTACTCTTCTCATCATTACTATTGTTATCATAATGATCTTTGTTATTGTTGTTGTAATTACTATTACCATTATAGCATCTTTTGTATTATCATTGTCATTATCATTACATTATTATTAACATTATTATTATTATCATTTTTATCATTACTGTTATTATCATTATTATTATTATTATTATCATTATTATTATTATTATTATTATTATTATTATTATCATTATTATTATTATTATCATTATTATTATTATTATCATTATTATTATTATTATTATTATTATTATTATTGTTATTATTGTTATTGTTATTATTATTATTATTATTATTATTATTATTATTATTATTATTATTATTATTATTATTATTATTATTATTATTATTATTATTATTATCATTATTATTATTATAGTTATCATTATCATTATTATTATTATTATTATTATTATTATTATTATTATTATTATTATCATTATTATTATTATGATCATTATCCTCATTGTTATTATTATCCTTATCATTGCCATTATTATCATTATTATTAATATAATTGTCATTGTTATTAATATAATTATCAATATTATTATTGTTATTGTTATTATTAGCATTATTAG
>NC_091562.1:14306253-14311253 GCF_042767895.1 Penaeus vannamei
GATGATAATAGTAATAATATGATAATGGTGTGATAATGATGACAAAATAACAGTAATGATAACATTGCCAATAGTAATAATGATAATAATGATGATAATAACTGATAATGATAATGATAATAATAACAATAATAACAATAATAATAGTGATAATAAAATGATAATGATAATATGGGTAATAATGATAGTAATAGTAATGGCAATAATAATGATGATGATAAAAAAATCATATTACAATAATAATAATGATAATGATAAAAGTAATGATAATAATGACAGCAGTAGTAGTAATAATGATGATAATGATAGCGATGAATGTGATGAGTAATTATGAATGATACTAAACTACTATGATGATGATGATGATGATAATGATGATAATTCACCATCATCATCACCCTAATAATAATAACAGCAAAAATTATAATAATTGAAATGGTAATATCATTCTGCTACTTTCCCCCGGCCATTCGAGACGCTTGATAATTAGCAACATAATTAACAACATCGATATTAAAGAATCACACGTAAACACATACACACATATACAATTATTGTTATTATTGTTATCATTAATGCTCTTGTTGTTGTTATCTTTATCATTATTATTATCATTATTATTGTTATTATCATTATTGATTTTGTTTATATTATCATTATTACTGTTATTATTATTATTGTTATCATTATCATCATTGTTATTGCCATTATCATTTAATTATCATTATCATTATCATTCTTCTTCAAGGCAAGTACACTGCCTTGACATAGACAGTCATTTAATGCAAATTTATAATTTACACGACCATCTGAGGGAGGAGGTTTAGAAGGGAAAGGGAGAGGAAGAAAGAGAATAAAAGGAAGGGTACTTAATAATAATAATAATAATAATAGTAATTATTATTATTATAATAATAATAATGATAATGACAATGATAATAATAATAATAATAATGATAATAATAATAATAACGATAATAATAATAATAATAATGATAATAAAAATAATAATAATAATGATAACAATAATAATAATAATAATAATAATAATAATAATAATAATAATAATAATAGTAATGATAATAATAATGATAATAATGATAATAATAACAAAATAATAATAATAATAATAGGCGTAGTTGTCTTTATAATCTTAACAATAACTTTTTTCAGCATTTCCGAAAACTCAAACACTTTCATACAATCTTAAACAAAGTTGGCCTTCATACGAAACTTGGAACCTGTTGAAAGGCCTTTAGGTCGGTACGAAGCGATCAGCATGGCCGGTGTGACATATGATGATAATAACAATAAAGATAATGATGATGATAATGATAAGAGTAATAGCAATGATAATGGCAGTAGTAATGATAACAATATTAATAACAATAATGGTAACAATGATGATAACAGTAACAACTATGATAATGATGATAGTAATAATGAATTGATAATGATGATGATAATAAAGATAATAACAACTTTGATATAAATTAACGTTATGAGTCGCAGAATGGTCAGGTATTTTTTCCATTTCATCTGGTTTCCATAATGTTTTGATTTTTATTTTAAAATCATACCAGTATATTCAGTCGTTTAATGGCTTTCTATTGACTTTCTATTGCTACAAAAAGGCCTATAATGAAAATAATAACAACAACAGCGATAATGATAATAACAACAACAATAATATTAATAATGATAATAATGATAATTATAATAGCAATAATGATAACAGTAATAGTAATGATAAGCATAAAGAAAATAATAATGATGGTAATGATGACAATAATAATGATAATATAAGTAAAAATGATAGTAATATTAATAATATTAATGATAATAGAGATGAAAATAGATATTAATGATAATGATAATGATAATGGTGATAATGATAATAAAGATAATGATACTAGTAATAATAGGATATTGATAATGCTAATGCTATCACCATTCACAATGATACTGATAACAATGATGATGATGTTGACGATGATGGTAATAATGATGATAATAATGACAGTAATGATGATAATTATAATAACAATAATAATAATAACAATAAAGATAATGATAATAATAATGATAAGAGTAATAGTAATGATAAGGGTAATGATAATAATAACAATATGAATGACAATAATGGTAATAATAATGATAACAGTAACAACGATGATAATGATAATGAATTGATATTGATAGTAATAATGAATTGATAATGATGATGATAACAATAACATTAACAACTTTGATATTAATAACAGTACTGATTATGATAGTGATAACAATACTGATGATATCAATGATAACAATGACAATATAAATACGAATTAAGAAATTAGATAATCACAGACACAAACAAACACGAAACCTAAAGTGACCTTTTCCCCAGCCAATATAGGTCACCAACCGACCATCTTGCGGTGTTTATCACGCTATAGACCTTTTCTTCGCGGATGGATATCTCATACGGCAACAGTGTGATGTATCAGTTGCCAGACGAATGTGCACGTTACGTAAATGCGACACAAGGGTCATTTTAGTGAGCTCGGGGTAGGCCATAATTCTTAACTGCAGTATATTCCCTTAATATTACACTCGCATAGTGGTACATAATTACCAATAGCAGGGTAACTACGTAGGCTATAATTATTTAAGATATATCACATATACGTCAGGTACGCTACCAAGCGCAGAGTCCTGGGAGATGACTATATATAAAGGCTTGAAGTCCCGAGTCGGAAGAAGATGGCGAGAGGGTTTTGCGTCTTGGTTCCGTAGAGATCCTTCGGCCAAGGTTTCGTTTCTGTCTTCTTCACCTTCTTTTTGTTTTCTTTTCTTCGTTTCTGTCTTCTTCTCCTTCTTTTTTTCTTTTCTTGTTTTTCTTTTCTTATGTGTGTTTCTGATTTTTCAGAGACGACCAGCACTATCCTTGTTGGTTTATTTGTCATGAATATACCAGAGCGTATGGTGATTTTAAGGTGCATTGCGATTTCATTATTGTATTACATCATATAAATTTCTCTCTCTCTCTCTCTCTCCCTCTCTCTCTCTCTCTCTCTCTCTCTCTCTCTCTCTCTCTCTCTCTCTCTCTCTCTCTCTCTCTCTCTCTCTCTCTCTATCTATCTATCTATCTATATATCTATCTGTGTGTGTGTGTATGTGTGTGTGTGTTTGTGTGTGTGTATACATATGTATATACGTGTGTGTATGTGTGTGTGTGTGTATACATATGTATATACGTGTGTGTATGTGTGTGTGCACATTGACACACACATACACAATGTATATATATATATATATATATATATATATATATATATATATATATATATATATATATATATATATATATATACAAACTTGAGACCGTGCCCTGCCCGTCCTAGAGGCCGGACAGCCAGGCAGACGGCCATACATCCTGCACGTCCCCGCAATGACGATTTCCCTCTCTGCTGTCGCGGCGGTCGGCCCCTCCATCAGTCCGGCCGGCTCATCTCCATCAATGTCATCTTTCAATTGCTCTCTTCCCCCTCGCCCTCGCCCTGCAATGGGGAACTGATGGGCGGATCGAAGGGAGGGGAAGGGCGAGGGGAAAATGGACTGAGAGGGTGTGGGCGTGGGTGAGGTTTTTTGCCTTGGGATTTTGTGTGTCTACCAGGGAAGGGGGGGGGGATTTTTTTCTTGAGTGAGCAAAAATGAAGCACTGATTAATGGATGGTGGAATCATTATCATTGTCATTGTTATGATAATTGTTGTTCTTGTTCTTGATATCATTATCATTATCATTATTATCGTAATAATGATAATAATAATAATGGTAATCATGATAATAATGATTACTATTATTATCATTTTGACTATTACTATTGTTTTTATCATCATTTTAATTATCATCATTATCATTATATTATCACTATTATTATTGTTATTGTTGCTATCATCACCATCATCATAGTAATGATATCAATAATAATAATGGTTACAATAATCCTTATTATTATTATCATTATTATCATAATCATCATTACCTCCGCCAAGGTTATTGTTACAGTTGTTATTATTGTTTTATTGTTATCATCATTATTACTACCATTGTTTTTATCATTGTCATCATCATTATCATTACTTTTATTATTATCATCATCACTCACTACGATTATTGTTTTCATTATCATATTGTCATTATGATTATCATTTTCATTATCATCATTACTATCATCATTCTTGTTATCATTATCATCATTCATGTTATCATTATCATAATCATTATTAGTACCATTATCATTCTCATGATTATCATTAGCATCATTACCATTATTATTATTACTATTATAACCATTGCCATTACTAGTCGTAGCTGTTGTATCAGTGTCATTATCTGTTATTTTTATAATCATCCTTACAATTATTTTACTACTACCACTACCACTAGTTTCACAAGCACTATTTTCACTATTGTTAGCATTATTGTAATGATGATAATGATAAGATATGATGACTTTGATTAACATAAGTATATTTTCTAATCATGACTGTAATAAGCCTAGTTATCATAATAAAAGCAGAATTTGTGATAGTGTGTGCGGCAGTAAAATAATAATTGATTATCATGGTGATTACATTATTGATGCTATTATCATCAATATTATCAATCACCATCATATATATAATCATTTCTTAACTACATTATAGTCATTCTTACCTCCCCTTATCTTAATACGCTAATTCGGCTGTACTTTTTAACGCTGTGACCAATTAGAAGTTATTAATACTCTCACCTTAACGGTAACAACGGCATTACAACACAGGTACATCTCTCGCATTATTGCATGAGTGATGATAATGAGATCGCCAATAATGGTAATGGGACTGGCAATGAGAATATTTCTTGCGAGAGAGACGATTTACTGGAAGTGTTGCACTGCATTCAAGCAATTATTTTTTTTACCATTTGTTTGTATATTAATTTTCTTAATGATGTGGTGATTTAGTTTTT
>NC_091562.1:14326253-14331253 GCF_042767895.1 Penaeus vannamei
GAGGAAGGAGAGAGGAAGGAGGAGGGAGAGTGGAGGAAGGAAAGAGGGAGGAGGAGAGAAGGTGAAAAAGCAGAGAGGGGGAGAAGGAGGGAGAGAGGGGGGAGAAGGAGGGAGGTGGGAGAGGGGGAGAGGGAGGAGGGGGGTGCAAGGGAGTCGGATTTGTGCGTTGCTTAAAGGGCTGATTTGGAGGACGTTCAGGGGAAGGGTAGAATAATGGCAGTGGTAATGAAAGTGATAAAGGTGGTGATCATTATGATAACCAATCATTTTCATTATGAGGATATAAGGATAATAAACACATGATTGGTGAATGTGACAGTTATGACTAGCGGGTCTCGGGGAAATTCCACGGAACAATAAATACGCAAACAGATAAACAAACAAATATACAAAAAGATAAACAAATGAGACCCCTCTCCCCCTCCCCTCCCCTCCCCTTAACTTTACACATCCCTTACCCTTGTTTCCTCTGCTTCCCTTTCCCCATCTCCCCTTTCTCGTTAACCTCTTCCCCCTCCCTTTATCACTCCCCCCCCTTTTCTTCTTCGCTTTCCACACCCCTTCCCCTCCTACCTTCCTTCTTAACCTCGGATAATTGTGTAAATAATGAATTTGCATAAACTGTCTGAAATCTTCAGTGCAGTGTATTTGCCACGAATAACAAGAATAATTATGATAATGATGATAATTGCCATGGTGATAATAACAATAACAATAAAGATAATAAGGATGATAATGGGATGATAATGATAACAATAGTAATAATATTAACAGTATCAATAACAACTATAATGACGATGATTATAAGAATAGAATTCTTATAGTTTCGTACTATGTGTGTGTGTGTGTGTGTGTGTGTGTGTGTGTGTGTGTGTGTGTGTGTGTGTGTGTGTGTGTGTGTGTGTGTGTGTGTGTGTGTGTGTGTGTGTGTGTGTGTGTGTGTGTGTGTGTGTGTGTGTGTGTGTGTGTGTGTGTGTGTGTGTGTGTGTGTTATTCATTGATATTCATGTTATATATTATCACCCAGTTTACATCAAAGGAAACTGACCTCAAGTTCATAGTTACATAGAATATATTTCAAGGCATAGAACGTCCCTCTTACATCAACATGAAGAGAGTTCAAGATCGTAGTCACATGAAAAAAACATTCCATGTTGGCGCAACATACGGGCGGACCGACGACACAAAAGCAGGATGATAATAGGAAAAAAACAATAATTATGATAATAACAATGATAATAATAATAATAATAATAATAATAATAATAATAATAATAATGATAATAATAATGATAATAATAATAATAATAATAATAAGGATAATGATAATATTAATACTACTAACAGTAACAATAATGATAATAATAGTAATAATGATGAAAATAAGAATAATCATAATAATGATAATAATTATTATAATGATAATGATGATAATAATGATGATGATACTGCTACCAATAATAAGGATGATGATAAGACTGATAATGATAATGACAATAGTGATAATAATGATTATAATAATAATAATAACAATTATCATAACGATAATGATGATAATAATGATAATGATTATCATTATAGCAATGACAATAATGATATTAATAATTAGAATAATGATAATGATGACGATAATCATATTAATAGTAAAAATAAATATGATAATAAAATTAATAATGCCAAGGATAATGATGATAACGATAATGATGTCATCAATAATAATAATAATAACAATAGTAACGATGGTGATGATGACAATAAAAGCAATAATAAGATAATTATGATGGTACTGATAGCAATGATAAGAATGAAAATGATAATGATATCAAGGTGATAACATTGATGATAAGAACAATAATACTAAAATAATGACAGTAATCATAATGACGATAGTAGCGAAAATTATGTTAATGAGGAGAATATTAATGAGAGCAATTAATAACAATAATAATAACGAACCTGTTATCAGCCACGTCATTATTATCATCACAACCATCATAATTATTTACGATATCACTTTCCCCCTTCTTCTTACTTCCGTTATTGTCATCATTATCATCATTAAGCTACATTTCCATCATAATTGTTATCATCATCACAACCACTACCGTTATTAGCCTCACGATCATGAGTAAACGTAGTTAATTTTCTTTTTTTATTCGTCTATGTATAATAACAGCCTTGGTAACTTCTCCGGGTGGCTTTGAGGGAAAAAAAGGGATATAATCCTGTTACATAAACATACCATATACGTTTCTCACTTAGCAGTAAACTTGAGTTCACATCTTATCCATGACGTGACAGAAAACCCTTTCGTTATGACCTTACCGTGGTCACTTGAACTTTCTCTCTCTCTCTTTCTCTCTCTCTCTCTCTCTCTCTCTCTCTCTCTCTCTCTCTCTCTCTCTCTCTCTCTTGCTCTCTCTCTTTCTCTTTCTCTCTCTCTCTCTCTCTATCTATCTATCTATCTATCTATCTATCTATCTATCTATCTATCTATCTATCTATCTATCTATCTGTCTATCTATCTATCTATCTATCTATCTATCTTTCTCTTTCTCACTTCTCTCTCTCACTCTCCTTTCTCTCTTCTCTCTCTCTCCGTGCCTTTAGAATTTGTCTTTCGAGTTATTCTTATCCATCCTTCCTTCTTTGTCTTGTCTTTCTCCTTATCCGCTTCCCCTTTCTTCGGCGTATATTTCTGTATTCTTCCCTCTCCCCTTAACCTCATCTTGTCTCTCTCTATCCCTCACTTTGCCCCTTCTCTTTCTTCTCCCTTCTCTCTCTTTCTCTCGTCTTTCTCCTCATTTACTTCCCCTTTCTCCCCCATTCTATTTCTTTATTCCTCCGCCTCCCCTCTCCCCCGTTTTGTCCGACTCTTCCTCTCTATCCCTCGTCCTGCCTATTCTCTTTTCTTACTCCTCCCTCCTCTTTCTCTCTACTCTTTGCTCTTCGTCTCCTCAACTGCCCACCTTTGTATTCCTCTTCTCGTCTCTCTCTCTCTCCTTCTTGTCTCCCACTTCCCATCCTCTTCATCCCTACCTCCCTCCCTATCTTCCTCATCTCCTTCTCCCTCGTTTAACTTCCTCCCTCCCTCCATCATGCTCTCTCTCTCTCTCTGTGTGTGTGTTTCTGTCTGTCTCTCTCTCTCTCTCTCTCTCTCTCTCTCTCTCTCTCTCTCTCCTCTCTCTCTCTCTATTTCTCTCTTTCTCTCTCTATCTATCTATCTATCTATCTATCTATCTCTCTCTCTCTCTCTTTCTCTCTCTCTCTTTCTCTCTCTCTCTCTCTTTCTCATGTCATATTTCCTCCCTCCCTCCTGTCCTCCCTCTCCTGACTCCCTCCCTCCTCCCTCCCTCCCTCCCTCCCTCATGTTCTCTCCTCCCTTCCTCCCTTTCTATCCCCTCATGTCTTTCTCCCTCCCTCCCTCAATCCCTCATGTTCTCTCCTCCCTTCCTCCCTCCCTATCCCCCTCATTTCCTCCTCCCTCTGCTAACTAGTGCCCTCCCTCCCTCATGTTCTCTCTTCCTTCCCTCCCTCTCTCGTGTCCTCCTCCCTCCCTCCCTCATCTCCTCCTCCCTCCCTCCCTCCTTCCCTCGCTCCCTCCCTCATCTCTTCCTCCCTCCCTCATGTCCTCCTCCCTCCCTCCCTCCCCTCTTCCCTCCCTCCCTCCCTCATCACCTCCTCCCTCCCTCATCTCCCTCCCTCATGTCCTCCTCCCTCCCCTCCCTCCCTTCCCCCTCCCTCCCTCATCTCCTCCTCCCTCCCTCTCTTCTCCCTCATGTCCTCCTCCCTCCCCTCCCTCCTTCCTCCTTCCCTCCCTCCCTCCCTCCCTATCCTCCCTCCCTTCCTCATTTCTTCCTCCCTCCCTCTCTCATGTCCTCCTCCCTCCCCTCCCTCCCTCCTTCCCCCCTCCCCTCCCTCCCTCCCACCCTCCCTTCCTCCCTCCCTCCCTTATGTCCTCCCCTCCCCTCCCCTACCCCCGATGGCCTCACCCTTATATTCCTGGGTCTCTGTAGTTTACGAGCTTCACTTAGGAGTCCATCACACTTCTGCCTCAAACCGGTCCCCCTGGGTGTGTGGTGCTCCCCCCTTCCCTCCCCTCCCCCGCCCTCCTCCCCGTTCTCCTCCCCCCACTATTTCTCTCCCTTTCCCCACCCCTTCTATATTCTCCCCTTCTTCCCCTCTCTTCGCCCCCCCCCTTCTCCCCTTCTCCCCTTCCCCACCCCCTCTCCTCTCCTCTTCCCTACCCCCTCTCTTCTCCCCTTCCCTCTCTCCTCTCTCCTTCCCTCCTCTTCTCTCCCCCTTCGTCCGCCCTCTCCTCTTCGCCCCCCCCACCCCACCCCCCTCCGAGAACGGTGTCACATACGCACACACTGAAGGCGAGGTGGCCCTCCAAATCCACATTAAGGAACATTCTCGTTAAGATGGGCGTTTAGGTATTGGCTTCGGGTGGAGTCGGAAACTTACTACTACTATAACCACTCCTTGATTTTTTTTTTTTTTCTTTTTTACCTTCTCTTTTTTTCTATGTTGATTTTCGTGTCTTATGTTTGCATGTGTACTCGTGTGTCTGTTCTTTTTTTTGCTAGTTATTTTATTCTTTCTTTCCCATGTCGTTTTATTCTTTCCTTCTCTTTCTTTCTCTTTCTCTCTCTCTCTTTCTCTTTCTCTTTCTCTCTCTCTCTCTCTCTCTCTCTCTCTCCTTCTCTCTCTCTCTGTTTCTGTCTCTCTCTCTTTCTCTCTCTCTCTCTCTCTCTCTCTCTCTCTCTCTCTCTCTCTCTCTGTCTCTTTCTCATTCTCTCTTTACGTCTCCTTCTCTGTCCTCTCTTCCCCCTCTCTCTATCTCTCTCTATCTTTTAATCCGAATTTTCAAAACATAATCCGAACCTTCTTTTCAGCATGTTTTAGACGTCGACACTCTTTTGTTGTCTGAGATATTGCCAGCTCCGTTTTCCCCGCAAGAATAATAAGCAGTTTCTGTGTGACTTAACCCAGCGCCT
>NC_091562.1:14353753-14361253 GCF_042767895.1 Penaeus vannamei
TTGCAGGCACAGCTTGCATCCTTAAGTAGATGGCTCGGATACTCGCCTTCAGATAAGACCGAAGCACTCAATATGAGGCTTCGAAGTGACCAATCTATCCGCGCAGATGAGACAAGGAAGAAGAGGTATTCGAGACTCGACCGAAGCACTCAGTATGAGGCTTCGAAGTGACCAATCTACCCAAGGAGATGAGACAAGAGAGAATATTCGAGTCTCGAGAATTAAAGAAGAAAAACACGAATTGTCAGCTGATGGTAGTTCCGCGCATTTCAGAAGTCGCTGATTCAACGTGTGTAAATGCGAAATAATAAGAACATGGCGTTTGATTTACGATTCCATTTACTTCGAAAGAACGAAAAAGGAACTACATAGAGAATTGGATCCTGTGTTTCCGATCGAAAGGTAAATAATAGATAAGCAGGTATACGCGATTAAAAAGCTAATTCGACCAGAGAAAAGAAACATTTGTTTACTTCCCATTTTCTTTGATGATTATTCTTCTCTTCTCTTTCCCAGCTACATCGTAACACTTTTTTTCTTCCTAATGAACATCTTAATTACCTATTTTTACATATTTCCCCCCTCATATGCAACTTTTAAACCCGGTTTTCTATCACACCATTCCTCTTCCTCATGTTCCTTTCTCTCTTTTCCCTCTCCCTCTTTTGCTTCTTGTTTCACCCAGTTCCTTTGTAGGAAAAGATCTTTTTTTTCCTTCTTCTTCTTTTTCTTTCTCGGCGGGTGCGAGGCTATTTACTCGTATACTCCAGACTTTATTGTGCATAAGCCTGGAATAACCTCTCGATCAGGACGAGATACAATATCTTGGCGGGACTTTTGAAAATCTTGCCACTTTCACCTGCAACACTTTTCTTGCAAGTCTCTTCGGATCCTCGAGTAATCTAGCTCTGGCTTCCTTTTACCTGCAACTTCTCCGCTGTTCTCTTTTATCCCCTTACCTTTCTTCCCTCTACGAATATCGTCTATTTACAACCGGAATCTTTTGAGGTTATATCGTTTCGTAATGTCTTTCCTTTTTTTATATCTCCTCTTTCTTTGATTATGATTATCGTCCTTTGAAACGCCGCCTTTTAAAACAACAAAACACTTGAACGTATCATAGTCGACATACCTCTAAACCCTATAATTTGCTAGATCTCTAAGTGCCTATCCCCCCCCCACCCACCACCACCACCACCCTCACCCCAACACCCCGCCTCCTGTCTACCCCTTCATCTCCGTATAATTTGCTCACCTCTAAAGTGTTTCAGATACCTTCCCCCGCCCACTCCCCCACGCACCCCCCTCCTTGTATACCCTCTTCCCTCCCTACCTCTAAACTCCTCTCTCTCTCTCTCTCTCTCTCTCTCTCTCTCTCTCTCTCTCTCTCTCTCCTACCCTCCCCACCTCCTCCCCCTCCTCCCCAGCAGTCGCACGCTCTTAGCAAAGGAGTTTATTTGACTCTTCTGCACATTTTCTTGTGTCTAATGACCCGTTTTTAGACATTTGCCCACACTCGCTTGTGCAAATAAACCGCAATAGACGGTTTCTCTTTCTCTCTTTCTTTCTTTCTCTCTCTCTCTCTCTCTCTCTCTCTCTCTCTCTCTCTCTCTCTCTCTCTCTCTCTCTCTCTCTCTCTCTCTCTCTCTCTCTGTCTCTGTCATCTATTTATCTGTCTATATCTGTCGTTCTATCTATCTATTTATTTATCTGTCTGTCCATCTTTCTATGTGTCTACCAACAAATCTATCCGTCATCTCCCTCCCTCCCCCCCTTTCCTCCCCTCCCTCCCTCCCCCTCCCTCCCTCCCCCTCCCTCCCTCCCCCCTCCTCCCTCTCTCCCTCTCTCCCTCCCTCCCTCCCTTCCTCCCTCCCCTCCCCTCCCTCCCCCCCCTTCCCCTCCCCTCCCTCCCCCCTTTCCTTCCTTTCCTTTCCCTCCTCTCTCCCACCCTCCACCCCCGATTTCGACTCCCTCCTTCCCACCCTCCCCCCTTCCCTCCCCTCCCTCCACCTTTTCCCTCCCTGTCCCCCCCTCCACCCCTCGCCGATGAAGAGACCAAGCGAGCGATTTCGATCCCCGGGCAACCGCGCCGTGTCGTCCGGCCGGGGGATAATTGAGTCAGTCGTGAGTCGAAGTTTTACCAGGTTATAATCGTCCTTAATTATCCTCTGAGGCTTGCTTCCCCCTCTCTCCTCCCTCCCCCTCTACTCCCCTCTCCTCCCCTCACACTCTTTTCCTCCCCTCCCTTCCTCTCCCTCTCCCCCCCCCGCTATCCTCACTCAAATTCTCTCGCTCTCTTTTCGATCTTTTTTTTCTCGTTTCTTTCGCTCTTTTAGTCTCATTCTTTGGGATTTCATTTTTTTCATCTTTCTCTTTCTGTAAATAAACCGAAACAGACTCCTCTCTCTCTCTCTCTCTCTCGCTCTCTCTCTCTCTCTCTCTCTCTCTCTCTCTCTCTCTCTCTCTCTCTCTCTCTCTCTCTCTCTCTCTCTCTCTCTCTCTCTCTCTCTCTCTCACTCTCTCTCTCTCTCCCTTTCTCTTTCTCTTTTGTTTAGAGTTGCCCGTCTATATCGATGTGCGCCCGTTTGTATATTTGTTGGTGTCAGAAACACTAAATTGCCCAATAAAGTTGACGCTTTATTATTACATCTTTCTCTCTCGGTCTTTGTTGCGTTCTCTATTTTTTTTCCCTTTTTCCTTCCCTCCCTCTCTCTACTCCTTGCACTCTCTCTCTCTCTCTCTCTCTCTCTCTCTCTCTCTCTCTCCCTCCCTCCCTCCCTCCCTCTCTCTCTCTCTCTCTCTCTCTCTTTCTATCTATCTATCTCTTTCTCTCTGTGTGTCTCTTTGTCTGTCTGTCTCTCTCTCTCTCTCTCTCTCTCTCTCTCTCTCTCTCTCTCTCTCTCTCTCTCTCTCTCTCTCTCTCTCTCTCTCTCTCTCTCTCTCTCTCTCTGTCTTTCTCTCTCATTGTCTCTCTGTCTCTCTGTCTCTCTCTATCTCTCTGTCTCTCTCTCTCTCTCTGTCTGCCTCTCCTCTCTCTCTCTCTCTCTCTCTCTCTCTCTCTCTCTCTCTCTCTCTCTCTCTCTCTCTCTCTCTCTCTCTCTCTCTCTCCCTCTCCCTATCCCTCTCCTTCTGCCTCCCTCTCCCTCCCTCTACCTCTCCCTCCCTCTCCCTCTCCCTCCCTCTTCTTCTCCCTCTCCCTCTCTCTCTCCTCTTCCTCCCTCTTCCTCTCCCTCTCCCTCTCCCTCTTCCTCTCCGTTTCTCCCTCTCCCTCTCCCTCTTCCTCTCCATTTCTCCTTCTCCCTCTCCCCTCTTCATCTCCGTTTCTCCCTCTCCCCCTTCCTCTCCGTTTCTTCCTTTCCCTCTCCCTCTTCCTCTCCGTTTCTCCCTCTCCCTCTCCCCCTTCCTCTTCCTCTCCGTTTCTCCATCTCCATCTCCTCTCCCTCTCCGTTTCTCCCTCTCCATCTCCTCTCCCTCTCCCTCTCCCTCTCCTTTTCCACCTGCAGTGTGTCTCGTCTCGCCAGAGCATGAGTTCACATGACTCAACCATTTCCAAATCCCTGCAAAGGAGGCGGAACGAGCCATACATAAGCCAAGCTATGTTGCAGCCTTAGACGAGGGCGAGGACGGGAGGGTGAAGAGCAAGAAACAACTGGGGGTCTAGTAACGAAAAAGAGGCAAAGAGGAAGGGAAAAAGACAAAATGACTTACCTTCTTCGTGGAAATGATTTGCCTTCAAATTGGGTCAAATGATGTTTGAAGAGAACTTGTCACATCAAGTAGAATCTGATACACTGGGCATGAGCGCATTACCCTTGTTTATATCAGAGGATGTTAGGCCTTGACAGTTAACCATGAACACTGATGCTTCAAACTCGAAACATCGTTCAGAAGAATTAAGGCAAGTGGTCGTAGGGGCCCGCAAAAGGTAGCGCTAAGGGTCGTTGAGCGAAGTTCAAAATTTCAAGAGGCTCCAGCGTAAAATGTATAATTACTCACGAGAAGACTATTAAAGCTAAACTTCCTAACTTTGATGTTTTTTTCTCTCTTATTCTTTATCAGTCTGCTTTTTATCGGACTGCAACGCTCGGACTACTCGAGGCTTTCCATTGCGAGATAAAATGGGGGAAAAGTTTGAAGTTCAGCAATAAAATGATCTCAAGTAGACACAGATCTTTCAACACCCAGAGCTCCTCCTCAGGAATATCAAATTAACAAAAAGGGGGATCCACGGAGATGAAGACCGAGCGCCCGCCCTTGAAACCGAGGCCGAATATGTGTTATGCTAATGCGAAGGTATAAAAGCGAAAAATCAGCCGCACCATCGAGGCGAAACACTTCATAGCGGTTCCCTTCCAGCCTTCCACTTCCCATCCAGGAATTAATGAGGAAGTGGGAATAGCCCTTCTACCCGGACATCGCCGTGAGGAGAGTCGGCGGCCTCACTATCTGATTATGAGGACGTTCCTGCTCTCCCTCACTGCTCTGCCTGCCTCCTGATGGACTCTTAGTTAAGGATTTCTTGCCTCCTCATTCCTCCTTTCTCTTCTCGCTTCTAACCTCTTCGTGTTTCTTTTTTGTGTGTGTATTTGTCATCTTTTTCTTCTTCATCTCTTTTTTTACTTTTTTTCTACTTATATTGTTTATGCTTTTTCCACTCTGCTTCTTATCTTTCCTTTCTTTCTTCACTTCCTTCCAGTAGTCTTCTTCTTTTTCGTCTGCTTCCCCTCTTCTTTTCGCTCCTTCTTCCTTGTTGTCTTTTTTTCGTGCATTTCCACTCGTTTCGTTTCATCTCCCTAATTGCCTTCAGTTTGTTTACATCCGCTTTATTCTCTCTATTTGCTTCTCCCACTTCCTCTGCTTCTATCTAATTTTTGCCTCTCGGCTCCTCTCCCCGAGTTCCTTTTACTATTTTGCTCTTTCTTTTTTCTCTTTTTTATATTACTTATATATATATATATATATATATATATATATATATATATATATATATATATATATATATATATATATGTGTGTGTGTGTGTGTGTGTGTGTGTGTGTGTGTGTGTGTGTGTGTGTGTGTGTGTGTGTGTGTGTGTGTGTGTGTGCGTGTGTGTGTGTGTGTGTGTGTGCGTGTGTGTGTGTGTGTGTGTGTGCGCGCGCGCGTGTATGTGTGTGTATGTGTGTATGTGTGTGTGGGTGTGTGTTTCTATCTATCTATCTATCTATCAAGCTAGCAAGCTATTTATCTATCTGTCCGTCTGCTTATCCATCTTTCGCTGTTTCTTTCATCACAACCTCTCACAAGATTCGCCCTGGACCGATTCTCTTTTTATCCTTCTGCTTCTCCTCCTCCTCCTCCTCCTCCTTCTTCTTCTTCTTCTTCTTCTTCTTCTTCTTCTTCTTCTTCTTCTTCTTCTTCTTCTCCTCCTCCTCCTCCTATTCCTCCTTCTCCTCCTTCTCCTTCTCCTTCTCCTTCTCCTCCTTCTCCTTCTCCTCCTTCTCCTTCTCCTTCTCCCTCTCCTCCTCCTCCTTCTTTTATTCCATTGCAAATTACGCAAAGTTCCGCAACAGGGCTTACCTTGGCTTCGTTAAGAGAATCGTCTCTTCTAAGAACCAGCCTGGCTTTACCTGTTAGCGAAAGGGTTAATGTTGGTGCAGGTCAGGCGAGAGTTCGACGAGATTAAAGCGAGGAATGAGAAAAAGGGAATAGGAAACGTGGAGGAAAGAAATTCAGAATTAGAACTTAAGCTTAGAAAGAGGGAGGTAACATCGACGGATGAAGGTTTGAAGACTTGAAATGCTGAACCGAAAAGGGAAAACTTGAGTAAGACTAAGAAATTAAATAACGAACAGGTATTAAGAAAATGACAGATTAATAGACAAGAGAGAGAGAGAGAGAGAGGAAGAAGAAGAAAAAGAAGTCATATAAAGTAATATGTAAACAAAGGAGTCAAATTAACGATGGTAAAAGTGACGACAAGATTTTTAAAAGTTACTATAATACGGAGAAAAATACAACAAATCCCAGAGAGAGAGAGAGAGAACCACAAAATTTAATAGATGAAAAATAAAAAATAATAAAAAAAAAGATAAACAGACCAAAAAGTGAAGATACACTTCTATGTAACGAAAGGGAAGCGGGAAGACTAGAGTGTCATAGGGTCAAGCAAGTTTCTGGTCGCTCTTCGCTACTAGTTACCATCACCCGAGGAACGCCACGGGTCGCTCACCTGAGAACTAGTCTACCTCTCGCGCTCTCTTCTCCTCTAATTCTTACCTGCTTTTTTCTTTCTTTCTCCTTTTAATACACTAGTTACTCATCTGTCTATCTCCCCATCGATCTATAGGAATTTTTAGTGTGCAATTGCCTTTCTAAAAAATAAAAAAATTAAAAAATAATAAAAAATAAAAAAAAAGGAATAGCATGCTTGTAGAGGAAAAGGGAAAATTAAAGGAGAGGCATGGACGAAAGAAAGGAGATAACTATTAAATTCAGAAGTTTTGTATCCTGTGAAATGTATTTGCTGTTTTTCTTTCTTTCTTTTAAGCACAGTTTGTTGTAAGTTATATATTGTCATTTTCTTTGTGTATTGATGGCTGATCGCATTTTTTCGACAGATTAATTATCATTCAATTTTCCGGTCGTAATTATAGTGATATGTTTAATATGAATTGATTTTCGTTGACTTTTATAACATTCCATTTATTTCCCAGACAGAGCTTGTTGATAATGACCATGTAGTTGCAAAATTGCATACACACGGACACGGACACACACACACACACACACACACTCAAAGACACATACAAATATACACACACACTCGAAGACAAAAACACGTACAAATATATACATGCATACACAACCGTACATCCACAAACATAAACAATTATACCCACAAAGAAAGTTAGAAAAATCCACAAGAACAAAGATCCACTTCGCCCCCACCTCCCTCTCCATCCTCCTCCCCCTCCTCCTCCTCCCCCTCTTCCTCCTCCTCCTCCTCCTCCCCCTCCTCGTCCTCTTCCTCACCTCTTCCTCCTCCCTCCTCCTCCCCCTCCTCCTCCTCTTCCTCCTCCCCTATCCTTCCTTCTCCTCCTCTCCCCCTTCCTCCCCCCTCTTCCTCCTCCTCCTCCTCCCCCTCCTCCTCCTCTTCCTCCTTCCCCTCCTCCTCCTCTTCCTCCTCCCCCTCCACCCAGACCCTGCTGATCCACATTAATCAGATCTCTTCCACACCCGACCCTGGCTTGGCTTGGCTTCAGCCTAACTTGGTCACGCCGCCATTGCAAGAACATGGTGATTTGCAACTTCACACAGAAACCGCTCGGACGTTTGTTATTGCAAGGGAGATATAGACTTTGAAGTTGCGCGAGAACAATCAGGTGGAAGGAGGGGGAAAGGGAGAACAAACGCACATATATACACACAAACACATACACAAGCATAACCTTACACGCATATATACACACCTATACAACTACACACGTACGCACACATATGGAGACACAAGCTTACGC